>NC_064251.1:16118681-16216959 GCF_003254725.2 Canis lupus dingo
CTTCTTTTTTTTAATCCTTTCTTTTTCTTCTTCTTCTTTTTTTTTTTTTTTTTTTTTTTTACAAATTCAGTTGATCAGCAACTTGAGGGCTGAATAATGAACTTTGCCTTTGATGGCAACTTAAAACTGAAATGGGTTGGACTGATGATTTTTATTTTTTTAAGATTTTATTTATTTACTCATGAGAGACACACAGAGAGAGACAGAGAGAGAGAGAGAGGCAAAGACACAGGCAGAGGGAGAAGCAGGCTCCATGAGCCTGACGTGGGACTTGATCCTGGGTTTCCAGGATCATGCCCTGGACTGAACGTGGTGCTAAACCGCTGAGCCACCTGGGCTGCCCAGATTGATGATTTTTATTTTTTTAAAGATTTATTTATTTATTTATTTATTTATTTATTTATTTATTTATGATAGTCATAGGGGGAGAGAGAGAGAGAGGCAGAGACACAGGAGGAAGGAGAAGCAGGCTCCACACAGGGAGCCCAACGTGGGACTCGATCCCGGGACTCCAGGATCGTGCCCTGGGCCGAAGGCAGGCGCTAAACCGCTGAGCCACCCAGGGATCCCCCAGATTGATGACTTTTTTTAAATTTTATTTATTTATGATAGTCACAGAGAGAGAGAGAGAGAGAGAGAGAGGCAGAGACATAGGCAGAGGGAGAAGCAGGCTCCATGCACCAGGGGCCTGATGTGGGATTCGATCCCGGGTCTCCAGGATCACGCCCTGGGCCAAAGGCAGGCGCTAAACCGCTGTGCCACCCAGGGATCCCAGATTGATGATTTTTAAATGAAAATCTAAGTGATGAGATTTTTCTTTGTATTTTCATTAGATTTTTAACAGTTAAACAGATTTTTAACATTAGATTTAAACAGTTCTAGTTTTAACAGTTTAGCATGTTTAGTTTATTTCATAACTTCTCACATGTGTAAATAGTTCCACAAAACTAGGCCTATAGCACCCATAAGACTCACCATTAAGTGGCAGTGTCTTCAGCAAGTTCAAATGTTCATTAGGTGTGAGCTCAATCCCCAAGTTTCCCAAACCACTTTCAAGTTTATTACCATCAACTTTGTCTCCTTAAAAAAAAATGGAGTATTGACACATGACAAGTTTAGGATATTATAATGATGTAAAATAATGAAAAAGCTGGTTTAAGAATGTCATCCTAACATATATTCTCACATATTCCAATAGTGTTTAAGGATAATGAGGCAGAACTTATTTCTTGATTCTTCATAAAGAGGGAGTGGTCTCCTAAGATGGCAAGATACCGTACCATAATTGGCCTGTAATTTATGATATCTAGTCTTTAAAAATTTTTAATGTTGAATCATGTGATTATTATTTAAAGCAGTCCTATTAACTTAATTTTATAAAAATATTCATCTTATATTCTGTGCCTACCACATTTGGTTATTTAAGCTAGCAGTTATTAATTCAAAAGCTTGTAGGAGCTTAGAGGTAGAAGAAAGGAGTGAAACTGGCTGTGGTAAACTAGACAGCACATGCCTTGTCCAAAAAGAAAACGCACCAGTTATTGTGAGGGAATACAGGACCAGTGTTACTAGATCTTAGAAAACTTGACTACAGATTGTACTCAATTCATGGATGGCCAATTTGTTAAACCTCTGATTTAAACACTAGTTAAGATCAGTATAATACAGGTGGAAACTGGGGCACCTGGGTGGCTCCGTGGTTGAGCATTTGCTTTTGGCTCAGGTTGTGATCCTGGGGTCCTAGGATCAAGTCCCACATCAGGCTCCTTACAGGGAGCCTGCTTCTCCTTCTGCCTATGTCTCCGTGTCTCTCAGGAATAAATAAATAAAATCTTAAAAAAATACTGGCAGAAGCTACAGAAAATATAATTTATTACTTAAGCATCACCTTTATTTATTTATTTAAAATAATTAATTAATTAGTTAATTAATTAAATAATTTGAGAGAGAGAGAGAGAGAGAGCGCATGCACAAGTAGGGAGCGGGCAGAGGTAAAGGAAGAAGCAGACTACCCGCTAAGCAGGGAGCCTGGATGTCGGGCTCATGACCTGAGCCAAAGGTAGATGCTTAATCAACTGAGCCACCCAGGTGCCCCTCACCCCTTATTTTTATAGCCAAATCCTAGAGAATTCAAAATCAAAGGCAAAAGTAAAGTTGAATATAAATATTTCATTAAAATATGTAAAATATCAACATTAATAAATTTATGATATAATATTGAGAAAACACTATGCAAAATATAATACAAGGTTAGAATTTAATTAAAAATGTCTTAGTAATGTTTTACTCACCTGAAAAAGATTTCACTTCATTCATCAGCCTTTCCAGATCAACTTTACCTTTTACTGTAAGACAAGGAATGTAAGACAAGGAATTAATTGGATAGAAACATGACAATGAGGCCAAGAACATGGAGCAAAAAACTTAGCAATATTTATTTGCTCTAGAAAATTTAACCTTTTGCAGGTACACACTTTCAGTTAAAAAGTAAGTCATGGGGATGTAATATATAGTATGTTGATTATAGTTAATATTGAAATAATATCTGAAAGTTATCTAAGAGAGTAGATTTTAAAAGTTTTCATCACAACAAAAAATTGTAACTGTATGTATAATGATGGATGTTAGCTAGACTTACTGTGGTGATCATTTTGCAATATGTATAAATATTGAAAAATTATGTTATATAACTAAACTGTCAATTATACCTCAATATAAAATATAGAAGCTGGTTTCATACACACACACACACACACACACACACACACACACACAAGAAAACTTAACCTCTTGCTATATCTTTTACAAGAAGGTAAAAGAGGAAGGATGACAGCCTGAGTGATAATAAGCATGATTATTTCCTGGATACAATTAATATTCCAGCATTTCCAATGTATTGTGCTCAGGGAAGAAAAGTGGCTAATTCCTGTCATTTAATTTCTGAAAAGTGCTCCCCGCCCCTGCAGCAAAATAATACTCCATGTTGATGAGAAAATCTAGCCGTAACCTAGGAAACGTGGAATAAAATAGAGTTAATCATAAATTTAACGAACTTGTTTTTGAGTACCCAAAAAAGTAACAGTAGAATGGCCAGAAGAAGTCTATCAGTTACCAATAATGTTGGTAATTCTGTGGTGAGAATTTGTGGGCCTTATTCTTTGTATATTAAAGTATTCTTGGCCACCAATAACTTCTGCATCAATACAAAGCTACAGTCAGGGCAAAATGGAAAACATCTGTTGGTTTATCTGGGCTATTATAGGAAACCAAGCCTATCATGAAAAAGAGATGGGATCCTTGGAGCGGATTACAATTTTTTTGCCTGTCTTTGTATATGCATCTCTATGGTTGTCTATTCATCCTTTTCTTTGTCCATCTGGTTTATTACTGGTAAAATTCTGACCCAAGATGAAAGGGCTCTCTGCCATAGGCCATCTAATTCAGGGAAGTTCTCTTTCATTAAAATATTCCAAGTTCATCTCACCTGAAGAAGAACCTAGTAGTAGGAATTAAAACATCTGTGTGATAAAGGAAATTTTTTTAAACCAAAGTTGGTCATTTTCAATTTTACTTATAATTTTATTCTTACTCTTCTGTATTTAATTTAATAAAAATTTGGAAGGGCTTTTGTGAACATAGAGACTGGAGCATGGCTCATACCCTTTCTATTACTGCCTCAAAGCAGTTGCCTTTTGAAATTCAAATGTTGATGGTCTTTCTAGGCTGCTAGGGCTATATCAAAACTTGGGTTCTGGTTATGTTCTGGAAGAAAGAATGGGAATGGGCTTCTTTCCACTCTCAATACTAGGGAAGCATCAAGAGGTGTCAGAACACATAAACAGAACTGGAAAGCTGGGAAACGCTTTGCATTTAGAATCCTGAAGACCCTGCTGAAGGTCAATTAAAGGCCAGCATGAGGGCATTCTAATTCCTCTGACCTCTAAAAGATCAAGAAGGAATAAAACAGGTGGGCAGAAACATTTATTTCCCTCAGGTGGTGGAAATACAGATATGCCAGAACAAATGTTACCTTCTTTTCTATAAGTTTGAAAACAGTGTTATGGAATATATAATATTAAGTGCTAAATAAAGAATCTTGAAGTTGAAGAAAAATTATGTAAGAGAGATCTTAGGAATTGATCATAAAATTGAAAATGTAGAGCTAGGGAAGTAAAGACATTACAAAGGTCTCATGGTGGGGAGTAGGGGAAATGGTGGGAGGAATGAGTATTCTAAAAGTTTCCACTTATTGGGATTGGGGGTGGGGATGGAGTGGAAGGAAGGGATAAAGGTGAATGAAATATCTGATGGGTATGAGCATCCTGATGGAGAATAAAGCAGTATTTTGTTGCCATTAATAATCATATGTAAGTATGACAATGAATGAGAGGAAAAGAAATGCAATTTCCCACTCATTTTCTCTCCTGTCCCCTTTATTCCCTTTCACTATTTTTTTATATTCCCCAAATGAATGAGACCATATAATGTTTGTCCTTCTCTGATTGACTTATTTCACTCAGCATAATACCCTCCAGGTCCCTCCACCTCGAAGCAAATGGTAGGTATTTGTCGTTTCTAATGGCTGAGTAATATTCCATTGTATACATAAACCACATCTTATTTACCATTCAGAGAAAATGAGTGGGAAATATCAGAGAGGGTGACAGAACATGAGAGACTCCTAATTCTGGGAAACAAACAAGGGGTGGTGGAAAGGGAGGTGGGTGGGGGGTTGGGGTGACTGGGTGATGGGCACTGAGGGGGGCACTTGATGGGATGAGCACTGGGTGTTATGCTATGTGTTGGCAAATTGAACTCCGATAAAAAGAAATTTTAAAAAATTAAATTAAATTTTTTAAAAAAGGCAACAGGTTTGAGTGATGGAAACTTGAGCAAGGCAAAAGGCAGCAAGGCAAAAGGCCCCAAGGCAGCGACCAGGAAGATGAATACATACAGGCTCACTAAGTAACCCATCTTGAAATAGCCATAGGCCCTAACTGACCAATCACAACCAGGCACAGTTCCTAATATTACCAAATAAGGGAAAATTCCGTAAGTTCCCATACTCGCTTATGCTACCCTATAATTGTGGCCCCTCCCCACAGCCTCATTGCAGTCTCTTCTTTGTTATACTTCCCTCTCCATCTTGTCATCTTGTATTCCATGTATTCGATAAACTTCTATATCTTTTGTTCTGCCTTGGGTGAACTCTTTCACTGGCAGCACCAACAGCCTCCATCAGATCAGATCACCCCACACCTAGGAGTGGAATCTGGCTCATAGAGTATGTGTACTTTCAATTTTATTGGAGACTACTAAACTGCCTATCAAAGTTGTACCAACTGCCGCTTCCAACATCAGTGTTTAAGAGTTCCTGTTGCTCCACATAGTCACAAATTTAAAAAAAGAAAAGAAAAGAAATGCAAGAATTAATGAAATGTGACCCTCTTCTGGAACTTCAAAATTAATTAGGAAGAAAAGAAATATAATGAATGACAACTTGAACAAACCAGTATAATAAGCATAAGAGAAAAGAGAAAACAAGAGTAGAAAATGAATAATAAACATAAAACAAGATGAAAATAAATACATATATCCAGTATTACACTAAATTTGAACAAACTGAAATTACTCATAAAAAAAAAAAGATTATCAGATGGGTTCCTTAAAAACCCAGCTATATAATGATTTCACAAAATATATTTCAACCACATGATAAAGAAGATTGGAAATAAAGGAATGGGCAAAGATATATAAGGCATATACAAGCAAAAAGAAACCAGTGCTGGCAATTGTTAATATCAAAGTAAAACTTAGTGTCAAATCATCAAAATAGATGTAGATAAAGAAGGACATCAAAAGGTACAATTTATGAAGAATATTATAACAGTATAGACCTATAAAGCAAAGACTATTAGTAATTTAAGGAATTTTTTAAAAAGATTTATTTATTTGAGAGAGAGAGAGAGCACGAGTGAGAGTGAGTGTGTATGAGTGGGGAGAGGGGAAGAAGGAGAGAGAATCTCAAGCAGACTCCCTGCTGAGCGAGGAGCCTGACATGGGGCTCAATCCCAGGACCCTGAGAACATGACCTGAACCAGAATCAAGAGTCAGACACCCAACCAACAGAGTCACCCAAGTGTCCCAAGAATTTTATAAAAATTCAATTAAAGTAAGAGATCTTAACCCTCTTAATAGAAGATCTATTTTGTAGACAAAATAGAAGACACAAAGGAATTGAATAATACTACTGATAAACTTGATTTCATAATACATATATAGAAGTCCACATGTAGTCTCTAGAGACTATAAATTATTTTTATATGCCTACAAACTTAACAAAAATTTATTAAGTAATGGTTATAATGAAAACTTTATCAAAACAGAGATTTTTCTTAATATCTTAGTGGCTGCATTATCTGATAGAACTCCAAAGTTTATATATAATAAAAACTTAAAAGACTTAAAAAGAAAAAGAAAGTAAGAAATATATTTCTAGATATTAGATAATCTTTGTATCTACTAGTAGAAAGTAACAAGTAAGAACTCTTCATATCAAAATGAAAAGGACTTAGTGAAGCTGCATTCAGAAGAAAATGTATGGCCTTAAACTCCTTCATTTAATAATAAAGCACAGGATCCCTGGCTGGCGCAGCACTTGAGCGCCTGCCTTTGGCCCAGGACACGATCCTGGGGACCCAGGATCGAATCCCACGTCGGGCTCCCGGTGCATGGAGCCTGCTTCTCCCTCTGCCTGTGTCTCTGCCTCTCTCTCTCTCTCTCTCTGTGTGACTATCATAAATAAAAAAAAAATAAATAAAAAAAAATAATAAAGCAGAAAGATGAAAAGAAACTTAGTAATCCTAGCAGGGTGGTATGAAAGAGAAACAAGCATTCCCCAAGTGGTGGGACAAACAATTAGATAAAAAGTGGGCAAACAATTTGAACAGATACTTTATAAAGGAAGTATAAATGTCTAATAAGGACTTGAAAAAGTACTCAATATCATTAGTTATCAGGGAAATGTAAATTAAGGCCATATTGAGATAGCACCACACACTAACAGGAGGACTAAAATTAAAAATAATGATAATAACAAATGGTGGTGAGGAGTTGAGCTATGAGAACCTTCAGACATTGTTGGTGGGAGCATGCATTCACTTTGGAAAAGTATCTAACAGATTCTTATAAAATTAAAGACACATTTACCCTATGATGCAGTATTTCTACTCCCACGCCCAAAAGAATAGTAAACACATGCTCAAAAATATCTCAAACAAAAAAAAAGTCTAATACAAGAATGTTCATAGCAGTTTTATTCATGATAGTCAAAAGCTAGAAAAAGCAAAGGCCCAACAATAGTAGAAGCGATAAACATGTTGTGTATATTTATACAATATTATTTAGCAATGAAAACAAATTACTGACACAAGCCATAACACAGATACATCTAAAACTCATATGCTGAGTAAAAGATACCGTGGCAGAACATATTTTTTAAGGATGGCTGAGCTATCTATTTTCTGTTCCACATGACTTTATTACTACGTGGCTGATACATCTCCCACCAAGAGTTTAGATGGAATCTGGGCAGGTCTTGTGATTGCTTCAATAACAGCATTTGGTGCTCTATGACTTCATCCTAGTTACAGATTTAGAGAAGAACTATTATTTTCTTTTTCTTTTCTTTTTTTTTTTTTTTAAAGATTTTATCTATGTATTCATGAGAGACAGACACAAGGAGAGGCAGAGACATAGGCAGAGGGAGAAGCAGTTTCCATGCAGGGAGCCCGATGTGGGACTCGATCCCAGGACTCTGGGATCACGACTTGAGCCAAAGGCAAACATGCAACCACTGAGCCACCCAGGTGCCCCTAGAGAAGAACTATTCTCAGTTGTCTGCAATAGACTGTTCTCCATAGGCGACCCAGGTAAAAGTGAGAGACAGACAGACAAATACCGAGATGGCAGCCATGTAGAGCAGGTATTCTTTAGCCACATTAAGAAATAAAGAACATTATTAAATGGTTTCACTCATACAGGGAATATAAGAAATAGTGAAAGGGATTATAGGGGAAAGGAAGGAAAATGAGTGGGAAAAATTAGAGAGGGTGACAAAACATGAGAGACACCTAACTCTGGAAAATGAATAAGGGGTAGTGGAAGGATACGTGGGTGGGGGGATGGTGTGACTGGATGACGGGCACTGAGGAGGGCACTTGATGGGATGAGTACTGGGTGTTACACTACATGTTGGCAAATCGAACTTCAATAAAAAAAAACCAGAAAAAACATTTATGGTGGCATCAACAACCAAAAGAAATAAAGAACATTAAAGATAGCCATATATATATATATATATATTAAATATCCTTTTTATGAATACTCATGTCACGTATTGGCAAATATGGCCAAAGAGTTTAAGTGGAATTTGAGCAATATCTATCAATTCTCCCTCTTCCACAGGGAGAAAATAGGTAAGGCTGAGTGAAAAAAACAGAGATATCTTGAAATCCTTCTCTCATTTGCACATAAAACCAGCAAGAGACAGGGTGTGTTCTTTCTTTGGACCTATGTTTTCCCCTGAGCTTTTCAGAATGCCTTCTTGATGCCAAACAGCATTTTAATTTTAACAGCCTATTATAAATAGGCTCATAAAAGTCACTTTTCTGTAGTGTTCAGTGGTATCCAAAATGCTCACCATCAACTGGCAGATGTATTATGTCTTTAAGCTCCTTTTCAGTGAGGTCCATGCCCATGTTTCCCAAAACTGCATCCACTTTACTGGAATCAATCTTCCCTCCTTATGGAAAGATATATATATATATATATACAGAAGTTAATGTCCCTCAAATGTGGGATAACCCCTACCTTAGGATCCTGAGGATTATGGTTATCATGTTCATCCAAAGGACCAAAGCCTGATGAGATCTTTACGAGAGGAGTGTCAAAAGTAAGAGTTAGAGCTTATTGTTTTAATTTTAGTCTTCATGTAAGTATACCCAGTATAGAATCTGAAGGTGATGGGATGACTTCTCAGAGAATTCTAGTAGAGGGATAATAATTCCTGTGTTTTGAACGACTATTGTCTCACTTTCATCATGTTTATTTTTACAGTTAACTTCTAGTTATGGTGTTATGGTAAGGGAGGCTGGTGTTCCATTACCACTTAAAATTTATTTATTTATTTATTTATTTATTTATTTATTTATTTATTTATTATTTTAAAAATATTTTATTTATTTATTCATGAGAGACACAGACAGAGAGGCAGAGACATAGGAAGAGGGTGAAGCAGGCTCCTCACAGGGAGTCCGATGCAAGACTTGATCCTTAGACCCTGGGATCATGCCCTGAGCTGAAGGAGGATGGATACTCAACCCCTGAGCCACTCAGGCATCCCTTAAAATTCAAGTTAAAGTAAAATAGTTTAAATGAAAATATTAATAAGAGCAAAAATAGTGTGTGGATTTGGCAGATATTATGAAGGTGGTATTGAGAACCTTGCTTAGACATGACCTTCCTCCTGGCCTGCTTCCTGTCTATCATTCAGTCTTAAGTTCCTTCAACTTCTTGAAGGCTCTTTAGAGCTCTCCTATGCTCTCTCTTTCTCTCTCTCTTTTGGCCTAAATGTCAGATTAGTAGTCTCTTGCTGCTGAGTAAACTAACTGATGAGGTGCTAACTTTCCCTTCACTTTTGCTGTGCAGCCTGGGCTCTGATTTCTTCTTCTGTCAAAGTTTGAGAAATCCAAAGAGATACATGGGAATTCTTTCCAAGTTACATCATAAGAAATGATATCCTAAAGAACATGTTAATCTATAAAAGAAACAAAAGTAGGTAATAATGTGTTAATAGGGTTGACAATTTAATTACAAGAAATTTGTAGAAATGCCAAACGTGATGATCTCAGATTGATTTGTGTTTTATTAAGTTTCCCCCTTACCTTTAAGAAAAGTTATACCATCCAGCAACTTCTTTGATAGACCTTTCCATCTGTAAGGAAAAGCACTGTTCAGGTCATAGAAACTTACAATGTGGAGTCTCATAGATGGTAAGAAAACAGCAATTTAAGTAAGACATTTTATGAACTACCGTAGAAATTTTCTGATTTAGTGGCAAATAATGAAATTATAGGGCATAGGGATACTGACATGCTACCATTCTGAAACATCTCTTTTCCTTTAATTTTGTGATATTTTCATTTTCCCTTATTATATTGCTCTTTCTTTTTCTCATTTATTCTGGCTTAAATTTCAGATCTTTTGATAGACTCAAAAGTTATAAAAGATATAATTATATAAAAGATATAATCAAACCCTGATGATAGGAGTCATGATGACATAATTGTTGATTCTCAAACTAAAGATTAAATGGCACAGGGTGCATGGGTGGCTCACTTGGTTAAGCATCTGCTCTTGGCTCAGGTCATGATCCCAGAGCGCTGGGATCAAGTCCTGAGTCAGGCTCCCTGCTCAGCCAGGAGTCAGCTTCTCCCTCTATCCCTCCCCTCCTGCTTGTGATCTTTCTCTCCCTCATGTTCTCTCTCTCTCAAGTAAATAAATAAAATCTTAAAAAAAGGATTAAATGGCACAGATAACCTTTTAAGATATAATAGGGTCTTTTATTTTATTTTTATTTTTTATTATTTTTAAAGATTTTATTCATTTGTTCATTAGAGACACACAGAGAAAGAGGCAGAGACATAGGCAGAGGGAGAAGCAGGCTGCCTGAAGGGAGCCCAATGTGGGACCCAATCCCAGGATCATGATCTGAGCCAAAGGGAGATGCTCAACCACTGAGCCACTCAGGCATCCCAAGATATAATAGAGTCATTTAAAATTATATAACATTGATCATAAGATTACTTCTGATAAGCAATAAGATGTAGACAATTTTAGAAATTTTTGCAATTTAATAATATGCTTCCCTGGATGACTATATTTTTATTTGAAATACTATCAACTGGCAGGTTTTTCACCAGTTGCAAGAGTTCCTTATCAGTGAGTTCTACTCCCATGTTTCCTAGAACCGTTCCTATGTCGTTGACATCAACAACTTCCTCTCCTTCAAAAGGATAGAAATAGTAATGTATGATTTTAAAGAACCATTTAATTATTCTAAAATAGATGAAATCTTCTAATACTGTTTAAGTATTAGCTCCAACTACTTAATGCATAATAAAGTCAAATGAATCTTGTTTCAGTATAGTTATGGCATAACACTGAAGTGTTTATTTCCATAACTTTAGCAATAATAGAGACAAAATACATTTGCATAATGCATTTCATAATTTTCTATTATGAGAGATTAATAATAGGTAATGAAACTTTAGTCTCTTTTTTTTACACTAACATATTTTCAGTAAATACCTTAATTTGGAAAAAAATGAGATCATAGGGCCTAACAAAATGTGGCACTGTGTTTTGTTGCTGAAACACTGACAAATCAAAGTCCAAGTCTAGGAAATCAAACTACAATCAGTTTATTAAAAAATAGCATAATTTAAAGGGAATAACAGGAAAGAATATACAATATGTATAAAGAATCAGAATCATATGTATTTGATAACTTCTTTCTTACCTGTAACAGCCTCCACTTTCCAACAGCATTTTCAGATCAACTCTCTTCTAGGCTATAAGACAAAGTTTAATCAGAGAAAAACAATAAAATGGACTCAGAGAAAAGATACATAGGACAAGAGGTCCTTTTTTTTTTTTTTTTTAGAAAGAAAAGTAAAAACCAAACTTTATTGTTGCTTTTTACCATTTGGTAACATTTTTACACACAGGCTTCGATCTTCAGAATACCCTGGATTCAGTAGAAAAACCTTTTAAATGAAGTTTTGTACAATAGAAACTTCTCAGCAGTCAAAATTTAGACTGTAAAAAAATACATGCAAAACATACTTTTCTGAAAACACTTAACTTTGAACAAAGCACCGAATTACACAAATGCAGAATGAAAACAGTATTTCAACTCCACCAAAAGCAGTCATCATAAAAGGTGTAAAAGTCACCTAACTTCACTAGGCACTGTTCACTTTTTAAACAGGAGACAATAAAAAATATTGTCCACAAACAATATCCCAACTTTAGGGCAGGTTTCAGAAAGTCTTCATCTTCATGCTTTAATAGCGACAAGGTGAGTACAATCGAGATCTAGAACGTGATCTGTATCCTCCACAACTATAGTAAGGAGAAGGTGACTGCCTTCTGTAAATCTTATCCCTATCTTGAGCAGCTCTCCATCCTCCTCCTCCTCCACCACCTCCTCTGTATGATCTGCTATGGTAGTCACGATCATCATAGCCTCGATCATATATCCTCTGTCATAGTAATCCCGACGGCGTGAGTTGCCATAGGTAGGTCTCCCCATGTAAATTCCTGGTGTTGGGGTATGTGGTCTTTTTGTTATAGAGAAATCAACTCTGATCCTACGTCCATCAAGCTCCAGTCCATTGGCATGCTCTTTTGCTTCCTTGGCATCATCTATATTTTCAAAATATACAAAGGCAAATCCTCTGGAACGCCTAGATTGCTGGTCATATCAATAGACACATCAGCAATGGGGCCATATTTAGAGAACACTTCTCTTAGATCTCTTAGATCTCTTTCTGTAGTGTACAAGCTCAATCCAAATACTCCAAGACAGCAGTTGGGGTCAGGATTTGCCCGATTCCCAACATGATGCCTGCGAGTAGACATGGGAGAGTGACTGTGGCTATGCCGTCTTCGGAATCTCGACTGTAAGACCTGCTACGGGATCGTCTATGGGAGCGGGACTGAGATCCTGATCTTGTATAATGCTTTCGAGAACTTCTTCTGGATCTAGACCTAGATTCAGATCTGGACCTGGACTTTGATCTGGAATGCCTGGAATCTTCCTTGGAGCGAGACCTTGCAGGGGTATGCCTTGCAGATTTCCCAGATCCATGAGCACTTCTACTTCTGGAAGCAGAACGGGATTCTCGCTCGCTGTAGTTCTGCTCGCCGCTGTCGCTCATGACTCCTAGCTGCCGTTGACGCTGGACGGGCTTCAATTGAAGCTGCCAACCTCTGGCGCCTTCTGTATAGAGGCTCCGCCGCAGCCTCACAGAACGCACGGGCTCCCAAGCCCCGAGTACCGAAGCGCTCCGCACCGCCTCCGCATGGGCTCTCCAAAAGGTCCTTTTTATCTAAGATTTATTGTTCCAGAAGATGACCAAGGAAAATAAGTTCGTTTACAACGAGAACCAAGGTTGTATTAAATAATAAAAATGAAAATTGTAATAATAAGTTCATTTCATATAATATTTAAGAAAATTCAGGTTATAATGATAACTATTGCAATAGTTATTCTGTAGGATATAGAATAATTCTTTGAAGAGCAATGAATCAATACTAACTTTTACAAATGTGTTGAGATGTTATTTTTCTGAGAAAGGTTATTGTATCCTATTGAACTTTGAAACATCCTATTGAACTTTGAAACAAGATATATAAAAATAACTATTACAAAAATGATTGACTTTTTCCTGAGGGTTCCTTTAAATCTTTTGAAATCCATTATCAGTGTATGTTGAATGTCCTATCTCATTATTCATATAGAATTTTTCTTCTTCAATTATTAAATGTTCTAAATCTGCCAGGTCCACATTTGTTAGTGGCTTTGTGTGATTTGGGCAGTCCTTCAACCTTACTTTTACTTATTTATTGAAATTTTGGATCTTTCTCAATATTCGCAAGGATTGTAATTTTGTATTACCACGTGTTGATGCAAAGGGCAGACAGAGACTAGTGTTAAGCAGCAAGTTGATGTTTGAAAGGAGCTAATTACTTATGTGGTCAATTTAGTGATTCCCTAAACCTAATTGGTGGATAAGAACACAGCCAAAATCCTATCATTTTACCACATCACTTATATTCATATTAACTTAAAAACAAAATAAATTAGGTTAAAAAATTAGAATTTAAAACAGACTTTGTGTAACAAATTAAAAAATATATAAGCATATGAAGAAAAGGTAAATGTCCCTTCTTTTACCTCTCCTCAGTGTCATTACTACTCCTTACCATTACTAACAGTTTTGTGTATATTTTCCCAGACGTTCCTTTGCTTATAAAGGTATAATATATATATTTTAAATTAATAATACTATACATATTATTCTCTTAACTTTTTTTTGTTAATAGAACAAAAGAAAGCATCTCAAAATTCATGAACAGAGAAATGAGGAATGGGTGAATGGACTGGGTTATACCCTTGGTTGATGTCAGTGATATTTGGATTAGTGAGAAAAAACATGTTGCAGATCCTATTTTTGTAAAACCAGACAACAAGAACTCCTCCCCTTCTCACTAGCACCCATCTCTACTCTGAGATGTATAAAGAAATAGATTACAGGTTTTAAAGCAACAAAAATGAACAGCCTTTTTTCCCTTGAGTTCTTCTGAAAGCTCAAATGGCTTTGGGCAACAAATAATTTAAACCTTTGAAACAGTCATAATTAATCTTGCAAGCTCAACATCTGTTTAAAAATCACATTGTTTTTCACAGTGCTCACCACTAAGAAGATCCTTCATCAGATCAAGTTCCTCTTCTGTAAGCTTGACCTCTATGGCTTCTAAAACAGGATTCATCAACCTTCCCTCCTTGAAAACATGAAAGGAAAAGGAAAAAAATGGAATGATTATAAAATATTTAGAAAAATTCATAAACACGAATTATTATTTTCAACTATAGGCATTACTGTTTTTACCCAGATTTTTTTGAGATATAATTGACATATAATATAAGTTTAAGGTGATGTAATTATTTTGATATATGTATACTGCAAAATCATTACCACATAAAGTTAGTTAGCACATCCACCATCTCATATAGTTATATTTATGTGTGTGTGTGTGTGTGTGTGGTGAGGTCAGTTAAGGTTTACTCTTTTAGTGTTTTCCACAGTGTTGTCAACTATAGTCACTATGTTGTACATTATATCTCCAGAACTAACTCCTCTTATAGCTGGAAGTTTGTATCCTTTGACCACCTTCGCCCATTCCTTTCCCCATCCCCCTGCTTCTGGCAACTACCAGTCAGCTCTGTTTCTATGAGTTTGATTTTTTTTTAGATTCTACATTATAAGTGATATCATATACTGTTTTTTTTCTGTCTGACTTATTTCACTTAGCATAGTGCCCTCAAGGTTCATCCATGTTGCTGTAAATAGCAGGACTTCCTTCTTTTATTTTTTTTAAAGCTGAATAATATTCTATTATTTATGTATGTATGTGTGTGTGTAAGTGTGTACATACACGTCCTATTTTCTTTATTCATTCATCTGTGCATAGACACATTGTTTCTGTGTCTTGGTATTATAAATAATGCTCCAATGAACATGGGGGTACAAATATCTCTTTAAGATAGTACTAGTTGTTACTGTTACATAAATATACACTGCTAAAAGAGAATGGCTTTATAGTCTAGTATAACTGCTAAACTTTTCTTTTTTTTAAAATTTTTATTTATTATTTATGATAGTCACAGAGAGAGAGAGAGAGGCAGAGACACAGGCAGAGGGAGAAGCAGGCTCCATGCACTGGGAGCCCAACGTGGGATTCGATCCCGGGTCTCCAGGATTGCGCCCTGGGACGAAGGCAGGCGCCAAACCGCTGCGCCACCCAGGGATCCCTAAAATTTTCAAACAAAGAACAAAACTACAATAGATCTGCACAATTCTTTGCAAGCAAAGTTACAATTTAAGAGTTAAAAGTTAGAATTTGTTTCCTTGAATGTTAAACATATGGGCCTAGGAAAAAGTTAGGTGGGACAGGGCTATACAATTGCAACTAAAGAGCACTAATCAATAATCTCCACAAAGAAATAGAGATTGTATGTGTTTCCTATTCTTATTCTCGGATTGTTTTCTCTGCTGCTGCTCACATTTTGGAATAAATGCTAAACCTTCCTCTCTCCTCCCTCCCTTCCTCCCTCCCTACCCTTCTTTCTTTGCTTCCTTTCTTCCCTCCTATCTTTATTTCTGTTCATATCTTACTTTAGAGAAATATTGAAAAGTGCAAACCAGTGGAGAGCTTTCATCTAACATAAAGTAAGGGTTATTACTAAAAAACCCCACAGATGTGATACAAGCAGCAAAATAATGTGTTATATTCTATTGATATAAATTGAATGCTAATAAGGAGAGAGCCCAAATGTCCTTCAACTGATGAATGGAAAAAGAAGATGTGGTATGCATATATGTGTATACAGATGTATACACACACACACAATGGGTTATGACTCAGCCATCAAAAAGAATGAAATCTTGCCATTTGCAATGATGTGGATGGAACCAGAGTGTATTATGCTAAATGAAGTAAGTCAGTCAGAGAAATAAAAATATTTCATGATTTTACTCTTATGTGGAATTAAGAAACAAAACATGAACACAGGGGAAAGAGAAGGAAAAATAAAATAAGATGAAAAGAGAGAGGGAGCCAAACCATAAGAAACTCTTAAAGATAGAGAGAGGGTTGCTGGAGGGGAGGTGGGTTGGGGGATGAACTAAATCGGTGATGGGGATTCAGGAAGGCACGGGATATAATGAGCACTAGGTATTATATGTAAGTGATGAATCACTACATTCACTCCTGAAACTAATAATATACTACATGTTAACTAACTTGAATTTAAATAAAAATTTAAAAACTTAACGCTTAAGGATATTTCATATGCCTCCTCTTCGCACTTCTTACTCACTTTTATTATAAAAATCTCACATCCTTCAGCAACCTGTTTTGAAACACCTTTTCATGAGCTATAAGAAAAAGGTACAATTCAGATCTCTAGAAAATTGATATGAAGACTCCCCAAAACATTACCAATTATGTGATTGTAGAAAGATATATTTCAATGATTTGCTATAAAAATAATCTATTTTATAGTTGTACAAACTGGACATTTAAAAATATAAGTATTTTCAACAGTGACAAACTTACCTATTCTTTGGAATTAGAGACATTTTTTTCCTATTGCTATGACTATGCCTCCACCCTGTTTGTATCACTTTCAGTTCTTACCTAGAGTATTGAAATAGTCTCCTAATTAATTTCTCCGCTTCCCACCTTCTCCTTTTCAGTTATTTATTTATTTATTTATTTATTTATTTATTTAAGTTCAATTTGCCAACATATAGCATAACAACCAGTGCTCCCACCAAGTGCTCCCCTCAATGCCCATCACCCAGTCACTCCAACCCTCCGCCCACCTCCCATTCCACTACCCCTTGTTCATTTGCCAGAGTTAGGTGTAGAGACATTTGTTAAAGTCTCTTATGGTGCAATTCTCAAAAACACATTAAAATGTTTCTTTCTTTTTATTCCACAGATGTTCCATTTCTCCATTACTTTTCATTGTCCTTGTTGCAAAACTAATGCTGATCTGAGGGAGTAGTATTAGTCACCTAGACAACTATACAGCAATGTAGTGATGTCTCAAATTGTGTTTGAAGAAGTAATGATAGAATTTCTTTTCAAGTCAGATGTGACTTTATATTAATTTATGGCATTTTAAAGACAAAACTGTACTGTTAAAATATTGAGAATGGCTCACACTGACCCATAAAATCAAGTTCCCTGGAAGGCATGTTGGCATTTATATGGCATTTATTTACTTACCATCAATGGGCAGTGTTTTCAGCAGTTGCTTGTACTCCTTATCTGCAAGCTCAATCCCCATGTCTTTCAGAATATCTTGTAGGTCACTAGAATCAATCTTTTCTCCTTTGAAAAGATGGAATAGTTATAAGTTAAAATACCAAGGGATGTTCTAATTATTTAAAATCATCTAAACATATATTTTTGCTGCTCTAGTCTTTTTATAATACCAGAATGAAAAGGAAAAGGCAAAGTTAAGGATTTTCTGATAAAAAGAATCAAATGGTAAATAAAAATCAGAATTTGTCCCTTAATGTTAATAAATAGATTGTATTCTTAACACTGAGAATCATACCACATAGTGCAGAAGCAAATCTGGTCATATAATTATTCAGAAATAAGGTCAAGAGATGGTTAGTATAATATAATACACAATTAACAAACTATGACATATTTTACTGAATTTTGTTAACTCTATGTGATTAGCTATTGGCAATGGACTCACTATTTTTGGGTTCTACCCTGTTTTAACTGTGTCCATCTTGTTTTTGGGTTTATAAGTACCAGCCAGATACTTTCATTGAAAAAAAGCATCAGGTGCCTTGGTGGCTCAGTGGTTGAGTGTCTGCCTTTGGCTCAGGGCATGATCCTGGGGTCCTGGGATCGAGTCCTACATTGGGCTCCCCACAGAGAGTCTGCTTCTCCCTCTGCCTATGTTTCTGCCTTTCTCTCTCTCTGTGTCTCTCATGAATAAATAAATAAATCTTTAAAAAAAAGCATCAAAGAATATAAGACTTCTTATGAGGAAATTATCTTTTATTTTACTTATAAACCTAGGTAATATTAGATTGAACTGCCGATCAGTAGATACAAATATTAATTAAAATGAATATTGAAAATACGTGAATTTATAAGTCACTAATACAATTTATAGAGAAAATGCTATTAAAATTTTAATGTAAGTCATGATTTACTGCAAATCATTTATAACAAATTCTTACCTGTAAAAGCTTTTACTTCATCCTTCAAAGTTTTCAGAGCAACTTTCTTATCAACTGTAACAAAAGAAACTGTAACTTTAAGCTCATAAAATGATCACATTTGAGGTAAAATAGCATAAGAACATTCTTTTCCCCTTCAGATTATAACAGCACTTGTGTCCCAGGCATTTTATTAAGCACTTTAAATAGTCATTCAACAAATGTTTACTCAGAATATGTGATGAGCATAGAGTAGAAGAAAAAATTTAATATATTAAAATATATTTATTTAAAAAATGTAAATTTGACCTTCTATTTAATAAAATATCAACTCGAACTTGATAATGAAAAGATGGGATTCAAACGTGGCTATCTTGTTTTCAGAATTTGGAAGACTCTTCTAGTGACAATGCCACCTGTGTCCAACTTCTACATTCCTAACTTCTTTGTCAGTGTTATTGCCTCATCTCCAATCTTGACATCTGCATAAAAAATTCTGTATTCCATTCCTTTCATTGCTAAAGGTACATAAAACCTAAAGCTCAAAACCCAATGGTAAAAAAACAAAACAAAACAAAACAAAACAAACAAACAAAAACAAAAAACCAATGGTATCTCATATGCTCACCACTGACTGGCAGATTTTGTTTCAGATCTTCAAGTTCCTTGTTAGTGAGATTGATTCCCATGTTGCCTAGAATGGTTTCCAGGTTCTTGATGTCAAACTTCCTTTAATCAAAAAGAGAAAGGCCTGTGAGGAAAATTTAGTTACTAAAAAGGTTATTAATTTAAAAATTTTTTTTAGAGAATATGGGTCTATCAAGAAATAAAACTAAAATTTTATTACTAAAATATGAATATCACAAAGTCCAACTCTAGACAAATATTTATAATAAGGAGTATACTAACAGAATCAACATGGCAATTAATTATATGTTTATAGTGACTTTGCATTCACCTGTAATAGCTTTCACTACTTCCATCAAATTAGGCAGATCAACATTCCCATTTGCTATGTAAGTCCAAAAGAGACATATAATCAATGACATTAGCTTAGAAAAAGATATAAATTATTCATATAGAATAATAAAGTCCAGCTAAATTTGACTCACCTAATTTTAATTGACATTCCTTCAAATAGAAGAGAAACAGATGCCCTAGTGCTAATTTCTAGTACTCACCATCAACTTGTAGTTGTCCTGACAATTCAGCAAGCTCCTCTTCTGTGAGCTTCATTCCCATATTTTCCAAGCTAGTATGGAGGTTATTCTTTTTAATCTTCCCATCTTAGGAAAGTGACAGTAAAGAAACATTTGAAAAAAAGTTCTATATAGCAAAACTAAAAAAATATTTTTAGTAAAACTATTAACTTTAATAGTTTAATATATTATAAAAAACAAAAGAGACAAAAGATAAAATATATTTCATGCCTCCGTTATCATTACATCTCAACAAGACTGAAACCCCAAATAGACTTGTCCACTTGAAGAACCAAAGAGAAAGTCAAGAAAGTCAGAATTAGAATTGTATTTCCTTTCATCTATTTTTGTTGAGAAACCTACATAATAAAACAGGGTTAAGGGGCTTGAACAAATAGAACTGCAGACAACTAACTCAATTACTCAGCACAACAAGTAGTAGTAAATTTTTTTTTTAACTGACTTGACATATTAGTTAACATTGTAGCTGACCATTGCTCTTCAGTAATGACCAGCATTTTTTGTTTGTATTTGCTAGGGTTGATTTCTCTTTCTGAGAAAAAGCTGAAAAGAAATCTAAGAGGATACTAGACTTTCTGCCAGGAGAAAGTGTATATTAACAGCAGATAAAATGTAGTTATGCTGAAAGAATCATAAGTGAAAACTTATATGGGGCCAAGATTCATGCTTGGATGACATATCTGGAGAACCTAAATAACATGCCTTATAATTTTGTTTCTTACTTACCTTTGAGAGACTTCATAGCCTTCAGTAATCTATTACGATATAACTTTCCATTAGCTGTAAGAAAAGTCATAATCCATGTAATGGTAGAATGAATATGAGATTCACAAGAAGAGCATGAATGGAATAATTTCAGAAACAGAAATTGTAGCCTTTTAACAACATATATAAATCAATTGTATTTCTATACTGTCGCAAAAAGCAAACAAAAAAGGAAACTAAAAAAGCAATTCCATTTACAAGAGCATCAAAAAGAATAAAATGCTTAAGAATAAATTTAACAAAAGAAGTACAAAACCTAAACTTTGGAAACTATAAAACATTGTGGATGACCTCAATAAATGAAAAGATATCCTATGTTTATGGATTGGAAAACTTAATATTGTGAATATGGCAATGCTCCCCAAATTGATCCATGGATTCAATGCAATTTTATAAAAAATTCTAGCTGGTTTGTTTGCAGAAATTGATGAGCCAATCCCAATATTCATATGGTAAAGCTGGAGCCCCAAATAGAAAAAATAATCTTGGGGGATCCCTGGGTGGCGCAGCGGTTTGGCGCCTGCCTTTGGCCCAGGGCGTGATCCTGGAGACCCGGGATCAAGTCCCACGTCGGGCTCCCGGTGCATGGAGCCTGCTTCTCCCTCTGCCTGTGTCTCTGCCTCTCTCTCTCTCTCTCTCTCTCTCTGTGACTATCATAAATAAATAAAAATTAAAAAAAATAATCTTGAAAAGGAAAATGAAGTGGGGGGCTCACACTTTTCTTTCTTCCTTTTTTTTTTTTAAGATTTATTTATTTGAGAGAAGAGCATGTATGCTCACAAGTGTGCATGGGGCGAGGGGCACAGGCAGAGGTAAAGAATCTCAGGCAGACTCCCTGCTGAGTGCAGGGCCTCATACAAGGCTCAATCCCATAACCCATGAGATCATGATTTGAGTTGAAACCAACAGTTGTACACTTAACCAACTGAGCCACCCAGGCATCCCTCACACTTGTCAGTTTAAAAACTACAAAATGACAGGAATCAAGACAGTGCGGTACAGGCATAGAACTAGATATGTAGATCAATCAAAAAATAGAATTTAGGTCCAAAAATAAACCTTCCAATTTATAGTCAATTGATTTTTGACAAGGCTATCAGCACTATTCAATGAAGAAAGAAGGGTCTTTTCAGCAAATGGTGCTAGGACAACTGGATATTCATGTGCAAAGAGAATATTTCTTTGGATCCCTAACCCACACCATATACAAAAATTAACTCAAGATGGGGCACCAGGGTGGCTCAGTCAGTTAAGTGTCTGACTCTTGATTTTGGCTGGGGTTATGATCTCAGGGTCATGGGACTGAGCCCCACATAGGGCTTCATGCTGGGTGTGGAGCCAGCTTGGGATTCTCTCTCCCTCTCCCGCTGCCCCTGCTTGCACTCTCTCTCTCTCTCTGTAAAATATAAAAATAAAAAATAAAAAATTAATTCAAGACAGATCAAAGACCTAATTACAAGTGTTAAAACTATAAAAATGTTAGAAGAAAACACAGCAGTAAATTTGCTTAACCTTAGATTAGACAATGGTTTTTTTTATATATGACACCCAAAGCACAAAAGAAAAAAATTATAATCTGGACATCATCAAAATTAAAAACTTTTGCGCATCAAGGAATACTATCGAGAAAGTAAAAAAGATAATTCACAGAATGTGAGAAAACTTTTGCAAACATATATTTGATAAGGAACTTGTATCTAGAATATATAAAAAACTCCTATGATTCAATAATAAAGACAACCAAATTAAAAATGTACAAGGGATATGGAAAGATTTTTCTCCAGAAGAGATATACATTTAACCAATGTGCACATGATGAGGTGCTTAACATCATTAGCCATCATGAAAATCAAAACCAGAATAACATACTACCTTACACTCACCATAATATAATCAAAGGGCAAATAACAAGTGTCAACTAGGAAGTGTAGAAATTGGAACTCTGATACACTGCTGGTGGAAATGTAAAGTAGGGTAGCCGCTTTGGAAAACAGCCTGGCTTCCTCAAAAGGTTAAACATAGTTATCATATGACCCAACAATTTTACTCTTAAGGTGTATACCCAAGACAAAAGAAAATGTGTATCCATGAAAAAACTTGTACATGAATGTTCAGAGGAGTATAATTCATAATAGATAGGATGTGGAAACCATTCAAATGTCCACTAACCAAAAATGGATAAATAAAATGTGGTATATCCATATAATAGCATATTATTCAGCAGTGAAAAGAAACAAAGTGCAGCTGACCTTTGAAAAACAGGGGTTTGAACTGTACAGGTCCATCATACATGGAATTTTTATAGTACTGTAAATGTATTTTTCTTCCTTATGATTTCCTTTTTTAAAAAAAGATTTTTATTTAGAGAAAAAGAGTACGAGCAGAGGGAGTGTGAAAGGGCAGAGGCAGAGGGAAAGAGTCTCAAGCAGACTGTGTTGAGCTTGGAGCTTGATGTGGGGCTCAGTCCCAGGACTGTGAGATCATGACCTGAGCTGTAATCAAGAGTTGGAGGCTTAACAGACTGAGCCACCCAGGTGCCCCTCTCTTCCTTATGATTTTCTTAATAACACTTTCTTTTCTCTAGCTTACCTATTGTAAGAATAGGGTATACAATATAGATAGCTTACAAAATATATATTGACTGTTTATATTATCAGTAAGTCTTTTGGTCAACAGTAGGCAATTAGTAGTTAAGTTTTCGGAGAGTCAAAAGTTTTACACGGATTTTTGACTGCACAGGGAG
Source organism: Canis lupus dingo (assembly GCF_003254725.2). Classification (NCBI taxonomy): domain Eukaryota; kingdom Metazoa; phylum Chordata; class Mammalia; order Carnivora; family Canidae; genus Canis; species Canis lupus. The sequence continues at coordinate 16,142,015 of NC_064251.1, forward strand.
TCAGTGCTCCTAACCCCCAGGTTGTTCAAAGGTCAACTGTATTAACACATAACAGAACAAGGATGAACCTTGAAAACATGCTAAGTGAAACTAGTCACAAAGGACTACATATTGTATGATTCCATTTATGTGGAAATTTCAGAATAGGAAAATTGTGGAGATAGAAAATAGATTACTGGTTGCTCAGAGCTGAGGGGATGGAGAAATTGGGAGGTGGTTATCAATGGATATGGGGTACTTTTCTGGGATAATAAAAATATTCTAAAATTGATCATGGTGAAGAATGCACAACTTTGTAAATATATTAGAATTCACTGAATTGTTTACTTTATTGGGTTAATTGATATGGTATGTGGATGATATCTCAGTAATGCTGTTTAAAATGTTTTACCCAAAGTTTTCATTTTTATATAACAATAAAATTAAGGAAGAGAAGCCTTTTTCAATATGATAAACTTGTCTCATTGAGTGGGCTTACTGTACTGTATAAATATGTCTTCCTTTTCTTTTTAATTCTGACTTTTATCTTTATTTCTTCCACTAATCTCTTACCTCTTTTTACTTCTTATGGTACAAGCTGTGAAGGACAATAGTAGGCATTTGTTAGCTTTCATGGCAATTTATATATGAGGAATTGCTCGGCTTCTAAAATAAACTCTAAATGAAACTTACAGTTTTATATGTAGCTTACATTTTAGTTTTAAAAAATGTTCTATCATGTTTTAGAAAAAAATTAAAATTTTCATACAGATCTACAAAAATCCAAGTTCCCTGGAAGCTCCATAGACACTTGTATGACTCACCATCGATTGGCAGTATTTTTAGCTGTTTTTCTAGTTCCTTATCTGTAAGCTCAATTCTGAGATTTCCCAGAACATTTTTTTAGAGCACTTGAGTCAATCTTCTCACCTTTGAAAATAAGAAATTTGGTACACATTTTCATTTTACATAGCAGTAGTTATTTCTAATGAAAACATTATTTTAGGATAATTAATATCTCATTTTCAGATTGAAGATTAAAGTAAAAATAAAACATTTTCAAATACAGAATCAATGTAGATGTTAGGTCAAATTTATTTCCTTAATTTGAACAAGAAAGTTTCTTCTAAAATCGGGAACTACTTTTGGAATAAAATTTGATCTAATAATTAAAAAAATAGATGCTTACATGAATTTTTCTTTGAAAAAGTCTTTATTTTTATTTATTTTATTAAAGATTTTATTTATTTATGAGAGACATAGAGAGAGGCAGAGACACAGGCAAGAAGGAGAAGCAGGCTTCATGCAGGGAGCCCAACGCGGGACTCAATCTTGGGTCTCCAGGATCATGCCCTGGGTTGAAGGTGGCACTAAACCACTGAGTCACCCGGGCTGCCCAAAAAAGTATTTTAATTAAAAAAATAAGAATTATATGATAAATACAATGAAGACATTACCTCAATCAATTTTATGCTTCATTTTCTGATTTGCTGTGTCATTCTACACTGTAGTTATTAAACACTGGTGAAGTGAATTATATTATTAATATAAACAACAGAGATTACAGAACTTGAAAGCAAGAAATAGTATGGTGATTTCATTGCAAAAACAGACAATTTTATATCAATATATGAAACACTAGAGGCAAATATTTCATTAATAAATATAGAGAAATAACAATTTATAAGTCAATGGTAGAATACTAGGAAATATCGGGGAAAAAACAAAATTTAATGTAGATAATTGAAATCCTAATTTATGGTAACTTTTCACTTGCCTGTAAAATCTGTGACATTTTCCATCAATGTTTCTAGAGGAATTTTCCCTTAAACTATAGGAGAAGATCAAAATCACAGTATATTATATTATAGATCTTATATGTTATAGACCTTATATATTATATAGATCTAATATATTATGATAGAATGCAAAACTTTGTGGAAAAACATAGAAACAACTATAATAGTTGCACTTGCTATGTGTCAGGCCCCATTCTAATTGCTTTATATATTTATTTAACAAATATTTTTAATACACTTTCCAGATTAGTATTCTACCCAATTTTTATTTTAAGACAAGCATGTATAAGAAGAAAATTCAAAACATGAAAACCATACAATTGCAATGATGCAATATGGCCTATAATAGCTCAGATTTATTTGTGTTAGTAAGAGGAAGTTATTCAGAAGTTGAGTGTGTCTAAAGAATCTGCATTCTTGCATCCAAAATTGGAAAGATTACTAACCATGATACTTGTAGAGAGGATAAAAGTTACACATATCACACATATAAAAAAACTTTTAATTTTGTTAACTGGATACTCATAAACTTAAATGACATTTTCTATGTTTTAGTCATTGATGTGTACCACCATACTGCTCTTGGGGCTTCCCTTCTCCTTATGGAAAAGGCATTTCTTCCCTCAAAGGTTCTTTTAAATAAACTCTCTCCAGGGTTAACCAGTGTATCTGATAGTATGCTTACCACCAATGTGCATGTTTTTAGCCAGATCTTTAAGTTCCGTATCTGCAAGCTTGATCCCCAGGTTGCTCAGAGTGGTGTCCAGGTTGTTGATATTGACCTTCCCACCTAAGAAAAATAAGTCCATAAAGAATATTGACTCCAAAAGAGAAGTTTTTATATTCTTTTGATATACATAACCCATTGTGAATTTCTTAAGCAGATAATTTCTCATAAAATTTGCACACTATTTCAGACAGGTTATATACTTACTAAAGCCTATAAAAGGATTCCCTCAAACCTACTATCTGTCTAAAGTAAAGATTATTTCATTCTAAAGTGAAAAAAAGTAAATTAGTTAATGTTCAACAACTTTAGCACAGAGATCAAATATTTTAAGCCATCAACTACAAAGTTATTATTAAGGCTACTTTCCTTGAGACTTTTCTTGGAGACCAGCCTACACAACACAAGGTTTTAGATGGTATTCAATACTGAAATTAGTTTGAGAGGGATGCCTGGGTGGCTCAGAGGTTGAGTGTCTGACTTCAGCTCAGGGCATGATCCTAGAACTGCTGGATTGAGTCACTCATTGGGCTCCCTGCAGGGAGCCTGCTTCTCCCTCAGCCTGTGTCTCTGCCTCTCTATGTCTCTCATTAATAAATTAATAAAATCTTTTAAAAAGAGAAATTAGGTTGAGAAAGAGAGTGAGGTACAGAAATAGAGGCTCAGGGTATGGACAAGTCTCTCATGAAGTAGATGAGAAAGGGATGAAAGAGCTGGAGTTGTGGCCAAAGAGGAGTGTGAAGAGTTTTAATTTGTTTATTTTATAGGATGGGATATGTTGAGTATGTGCATGGGCTGAAAGGAAGGCTTATCCATAGGAGAAGAGGTGGAAAATGGCCAATGGGGTGGGGTCTTAAAGATGTGGGAGAGAGTGGATTCAAGGGCATCCTGGTAAGCCTTGAAGAGGAGAGGTACTCTTCACTCATCCTTTGATACTGGGATAGGTGTGCTTAAAGATATCTCTAAAGGTAGGGATTAGAGATAGAGAGCTGAGGGCTATCACTCTTGCTAGCCTCTATTTTCTTAATGAATAAAAAAAATCTGGTGGGAAAAAATTGGTGTTCAATAAATGCTCTGGGAATTCTGGTACTGAAGGTAAATATTCTTTAGTTCTAAACAACTGTAAGTTGACTTTTGATGAATGAACTTCCAGTTTAGTTTTTTCTATTTATTAAATTTCCTGAATTACTGCTAATCATTTCTATATTTTTTTTGCTATGAAAACTTGAAATTTGATATTTTTCTTCCTAAAACTTTGGAAAATGACAAGAAAGTGTGGTGCTTTACTTCTAAGATAGAACATGAGATTCATCTGCTAAGATAAAGATTGAGCTCTAAAAAAGTATACATTTGCAATCAGTATAAGACAGATGGCAGCAAATTCCTATTTCTGAAACAGTATAAAATGATTCATTTGCACTCTCATTATGTTTCTCACTTACCTTTAAGAGACCTCACACCTTCTAGAAACCTGTTCTTAAAGACCTTGTTATCATCTATAAAAAAGGGCACAATTAAGATCGTAGAGAAATGATGTGGTTTTATACTAAAATTATTTCAGTAAAACTGAGGTTTTCATGATGTGCCCTAGAAATTTCCCCCACTAAAATAAAATTTGAGAGAAAATTAGGGAAAGTTTATTTTATTTTTTGCATATTTTTTATTGGAGTTCGATTTGCCAACATACAGTATAACACCCAGTGCTCATCCCGTCAAGTGCCCCCCCTCAATGCCCGTCACCCAGTCACCTCATCCCCCTGGCTACCTCCCTTTCCACTACCCGTTGTTCGTTTCCCAGAGTTAGGAGTCTCATGTTTTGTCACCCTCTCTGATTTTTTCCCACTCACTTTCTCTCCTTTCCCCTATAATCCCTTTCACTATTTTTTATATTCCCTGTATGAGTGAAACCATGTGATGATTGTCCTTTTCCAATGGACTTCAATCAGCATAATACCCTACAGTTCCATCCATGTTGAAGCAAATGATGGGTATTCATCCTTTCTAATGGCTGAGTAATATCCCTTTGTATATATACACAACATCCTCTTTATCCATTCATTTTTCAATGGACACCAAGGCTCCTTCCACAGTTTGGCTACTGTGGACATTGCTGCTATAAACATTGGGGTACAAGTGTCCCAGCATTTCACTGAATCTGTATCTTTGGGATAAATCCCCAGTAGTGCAATTGTCATAGGGTAGCTCTATTTTTAACTCTTTGAGGAACCTCCACACAGTTTTCCAGAGTGGCTGCACCAGTTCACATTCCCACCAACAGTGCAAGAGGGTTCCCCTTTCTCCACATCCTCTCCAACATTTGTGGTTTCCTATCTTGTTAATTTTCACCATTCTCATGGGTGTGAGGTGGTATCTCATTGTGGTTTTGATTTGTATTTCCCTGATGGCAAGGGATGCAGAGCATTTTCTCATGTGCTTGTTGGCTATGTCTATGTCTTCCTCTGTGAAATTTCTGTTCATGTCTTTTGCCCATTTCATGATTGGATTGTTTGTTTCTTTGCTGTTGAGTTTAATAAGTTCTTTATAGATCTTGGATACTAGCCCTTTATCTGAAAGGTCATTTGCAAATATCTTCTCCCAACCTGTACGCTGTCTTTTAGTTTTGTTGACAGTTACTTTTGCTGTGCAGAAGCTTTTTATCTTGATGAAGTCCCAATAGTTCATTTTTGCTTTTGTTTCCTTTGCCTTCATAGATGTATCTTGCAAGAAATGCTGTGGCTAAGTTCAAAAAGGGTGTTGCCTGTGTTCTCCTCTAGGATTTTGATGGATTATTGTCTCACATTTAGATCTTTCATCCATTCTGAGTTTACCTTTGTGTATGTACGGTGTAAGAGAATGGTCTAGTTTCATTCTTATGCATGTGGCTGTCCAATTTTACCAGCACCATTTATTGAAGAGACTGTCCTTTTTCCAGTGGATGGTCTTTCCTGCTTTGATGAGTATTAGTTGCCCATAGAGTTGAGGGCCCATTTCTGGGTTCTCTATTCTGTTCCATTGATCTATGGGTTTGTTTTTTTGCCAGTACCACACTGCCTTGATGATCACAGCTTTGTAGTACAACTTGAAATCTGGCATTGTGATGCCCCCGGCATTGGTTTTCTTTTTCAATATTCCCCTGGATATTTGGGGTCTTTTATGATTTCACACAAATCTTAAGATGATTTGTTCCAACTCTCTGAAGAAAGTCCATGGTATTTTGATAGAGATGGCACTGAACACGTAAATTGCCCTGGGTAGCATAGACATTTTCACAATATTTATTCTTCCAATCCAGGAGCATGGAATGTTTTTCCATCTCTTTGTGTCTTCCTCAATTTCTTTCAGAAGTGTTCCGTAGTTTTTAGGGTATAGATCCTTTACCTCTTTGGTTAGGTTTATTCCTAGGTATCTTATGCTTTTGGGTGCAATTGTAAATGGAATTGACTCCTTAATTTCTCTTTCTTCAGTCTCATTGTTAGTGTATAGAAATGCCACAGATTTCTAGGCATTGATTTTGTATCCTGCCACATTGCCATTTGCTGTATGAGTTCTATCAATTTTGGGGTGGAGTCTTTTGGGTTTTCTATGTACAGAATCATGTCATCTGCGAAGAGGGAGATTTTGACTCCTTCTTTGCCAATTCGAATGCCTTTTATTTCTTTTTGTTGTCTGATTGCTGAGGCTAGGACTTCTAGTACTATGTTGAAGAGCAGTGGTGAGAGTGGACATCCTTGTCATGTTTCCTGATCTTAGGGGAAAGGCTCTCAGTGTTTCCCCACTGAGAATGATATTTGCTGTGGGCTTTTCATAAATGGATTTTAAGATGCTGAGGAATGTTCTGTCTATTCCTACACTCTGAAAAGTTTTGATCAGGAATGGATGCTGTATTTCATCAAGTGCTTTCTCTACATCTATTGAGAGGATCAGATGGTTCTTGTTTTTTCTCTTGTTGATATGATCTATCACATTGATTGTTTTATGAGTTTTGAACCACCCTGCATCCTATGGATAAATTCCACTTGGTCATGGTAAATAATCTTCTTAATTTACTGTTGGATCCTACTGGCTAGTATCTTGTTGAGAATTTTTATATCTGTGTTCATCAGGGATATTGGTCTATAATTCTCCTTTTTGGTGGTGTCTTTGTCTGTTTTTGGAATTAAGGTGATGCTGGCCTCATAAACGAGTTTGGAAGTATTCTGTTACCTTTCTACTTCAGAACAGCTTTAGTAGAATAGGTATTATTTCTTCTTTAAACATTCGATAGAATTCCCCTGGGAAGCCATCTGGCCCTGGACTTTTGTGTTTTGTGAGGTTTTTGATGACTGCTTCAATTTCTTCCCTGGTTATCAGCCTGTTCAGGTTTTCTATTTCCTCCTGTTCTAGTTTTGGTAATTTATAGTTTTCCAGAAATGTATCCATTTCTTCTAGATTGCCTAATTTATTGGTGTATAGCTGCTCATAATATGTTTTAAAATTATTTGTATTTCCTATATATTGGTTGTGATCTCTCCTCTTTCATTTTTGATTTTATTAATTTGAGTCTTTTCTCTCTCTTTTTTTTTAATAAGGCTAGCTAGGGGTTTATCTATCTTATTCTTTCAAGGAACCAACTCCTGGTTTTGTTGATCTGTTCTACAGTTATTCCAGGCTCTATTTCATTGAGTTCTGCTTGAATATTTATTATCTTTCTTCTTCTGCTTAGTGTAGATTTTATTTGCTGTTGTTTCTCCAGTTCCTTTAGGTGTGAGGTTAGCTTGTGTATTTGAATTTTTTCCAATTTTTTGAGGGATGCTTGTATTGCGATGTATTTCCCTCTCAGGACCGCTTTTGCTGTATCCCAAAGATTTTGAATGGTTGTATCTTCATTCTCATTAGTTACCGTTTTAATTAGAAAAGTTTTAATTCTATTCTAATTTCCTGGTTTACCCATTCATCTTTTAGTAGGATGCTCTTTAAACTCCACGTGTTTGAGTTTCTTCCAGATTTCTTCTTGTGATTGCATTCTTGTTTCAAAGTATTGTGGTCTGAAAATATGCAGGGGACAATCCCAATTTCTTGATATCATTTGAGACCTGTTTTGTGACCCAGTATGTGGTCTATTCTGGAGAAAGTTCCATGCGCACTAGAGAAGAATGTGTATTCAGATGCATTTGGATGTAAAGTTCTGTAAATATCTGTGAAATCCATCTGGTCCAATGTATCATTTAAAGCCCTTGTTTCTTTGGTGATGCTGTGCTTAGAATATATGTCATTTGCAGAAAGTGCCGTGTTGAAGTCTACCAGTATTAGTGTATTATTATCTAAGTATCTCTTTATTTTGGTTATTAACCGATTGATATACTTGGCAGCTCTCACATTAGAGGCATAAATATTCATGATTGTTAGGTACTCTTGTTAGATCCTTTAAGTATGATATAGTGTCCCTCTTCATCTCTTACTACAGTCTTTGGTACTAACTTTAATGATCTGTTATGAAGATGGCTACCCCAACTTTATTTTGAGGACCATTTGAATGGTAAATGGTCCTCCAACCTTTCATTTTCAGGCTGTAGGTGTCCTTAGGTCTAAAAATGAGTCTCTTGTAGACAGCAAATAAATGGGTCTTGCTTTTTTATCCCGTCTGAAACCCTGGGTCTTTTGATGGGATCATTTAGCCCATTCACATTCAGAGTAACTATTGAAAGATATGAATTTAGTGTCATCATAATACCTATTCAGTCCCTGCTTTTGTGGATTATTTATTTGGCCTTCCTCTTTCTTTTACAGGGTCCCCCTTAGTATTTCTTGCAGAGCTGGTTTGGTGGCCACATAATCCTTCAGTTTCTGTCTATCGTGGAAGTTCTTTATATCTCCTTCTATTCTGAAAGAGAGCCTTGCTAGATATAGTATTCTTGGCTGCATGTTCTTCTCATTTAGGACCCTGAATATATCCTGCCAGTCCTTTCTGGCCTTCCAGGTCTCTGTGGAGAGATCTGTTGTTAATCTAATATTTCTCCTCATATAAGTTAGGGATCCTTTGCTGCTTTAAGTATTTGTTCTTTATCTTTGAAATTTGCAAGTTTCACTATTAAATGTTGAGGTGTTGAATGGTTTTTATTGATTTTGGGGTGGGAACCTATCTCCTGGAGCTGAATTCCTGTTTCCCTCCCCAAATTAGGGAAGTTCTCAGCTATGATTTGTTCAAATATGCTTTCTGGCCCTCTGTCCCTCTTGGCGCTTTCTGGAGCCCCAATTATACATAGATTCTTCCTTCTGAGGCTATTATTTATTTCCCTTAACCTTTCCTCATGGTCTTTTAATTGTTTTTCTTTTTTTTTCCCCTCAGCTTCCTTTCTTGTCATCAACTTGTCTTCTATGTTGCTCACTGTTACTTCCACCTCATTAATCTCATCGTTAGGACCTCTAGTTTGGATTGCACCTCATTTAATTAATTTTTAATTTCAGCTTGGTTAGATCTAAATTGTGCAGTCATGAAGTTTCCTGAATCCTTTATGGTTTTTTCTAGAGCCACCAGTAGCTTTATAATTGTGCTTCTGAATTGGCTTTCTGACATCAAATTGTAATTCATAATCTGTAACTCTGTGGCAGAGAGTACTGTTTCTGATACTTTCTTTTGTGGTGAATTCTTCATTCTAGTCATTCTGCTCAGTGCAGAGTGGCTGTTGAGTGGGCTGAGTCAAGAACCTCAACCATGACCTAAGTAAATTTCACCCTAGATGATTCTTGTTAGGAGCGAAAACCCCAGGGGATCCCTGGGTGGCTCAGCGGTTTATCACCTGCCTTTGGCCCAGGGCGCAATCCTGGAGTCCTGGGATTGAATCTCACGTCGGGCTCCCAGCATGGAGCCTGTTTTTCCCTCCTCCTGTGTCTCTGCCTCTCTCTCTATGTCTATCATGAATAAATAAATAAATAAATAAATAAATAAATAAATAAATAAATCTTAAAAAAAAAAAAAAAGAAGTGAAAACCCTTCTCTCTGTAGCATTCCAGCTGTTCTCTTTTTAAATCTCAGGTCGAATTCGTAGGTGTTCTGGGTGATTTGAAAGTTATGTAGTTAAGTTGGTGGGACAGGTCAGTTGAGGACCCCTACTCTTCTGCCATCTCACCCTGCCTCCAGTAAAGTTTATAATATGGTAAATCTATTCAAAATTTGGCACACAAGGCACCATATATTATGCACAATTTCTTTTGTTAATAGCACCTCTCACCTCTTAGCCCCTTCCAGTTTAACATGCCTCTTTCCCTGACTTCCCACATTTGCCTGTAGGTATCTACAAGGTAAGGGTAGCCTCAGAAATGTTTTCCCCTCAATGGTATGAGTCAACGTGATGTAGATGTTTATTCTAAAACTGAAAGTTAAACATAGATGGAAATTTCCCTCAGGAATAAGTGAACATTTAAATTATTTTGATATGGGCATTTATTTATTTATTTATTTTTGCATCTTAGCAAAGGGGGATAGCTTGAGTTTTTAAAAAAGCTTAGAAGGAAACAAAACAAATGAACATAGGGGAACAAAAGAGCAAAACCAAGAAACAGACTCTTAGCTATAGGTAACAAACTGTTGGTTACCAAAGGGGAGAAGGATGGAGGGAATGTGTGAAATAGGTGATGGGGATTAAGGAGTACACTTGTGATGAACACAGGGTGATATATGGAAGTGTTGAATCACAAAATTCTACACCTGAAACTAATATTACACTGTATGCTAACTAATCGGAAGTTAAATTTTAAAATTTTAAAGAAAAGTTTATAAAACTCTCACATTAGTATTTGAAATGCTTACCATTGAAAGGCAGGTTTTTCATCAGCTTCAAATGTTCCTTATCTGTGAACTCTATTCCCATATTTTTCAGAATAGTTTTTACATATTTGACATCAACCTCCCCTCCTTAAAAAAAGACAGATATCATTACACATAAAAATTTAAAGAATCTAATGATTCCAAATAGCGATAATTAATCTATGCCTATGTAGCTTGAATATGTAGAGAATGAAGAGCAAAGGCCAATGAGACCTCTCCAAGTATACTGACTATGACATTCACAGGAAAAGAACTTAATTTTTAAATATAACAAAAGAAGTGACAATGGCAAGGCAATTCTGAACCCAGTGAAATTTTTTTTTAAGATTTTATTTATTTATTCATAGACACAGAGAGGCAGAGACACAGGCAGAGGGAGAGGGAGACGCATGCTCCATGCAGGGAGCCCGATGTGGGACTCGATCCTGGGTCTCCAGGATCACACCCCAGGCTGCAGGTGGCGCCAAACCGCTGCACCACCCGGGCTGCCCTGAACTCAGTGAAACTTATGTTATGTATTTGTCTATTCAATTAGAATTATTATAAATTATTCAAATAATTTTATCAATAAGGTAAGATCTGTTTAGTCTCATTTTTGTAAGTTTTCTATAGTCTTTACTAAAATTCTACTTCATATGTTATTTTACTAATATAGAGTTTGGCTGTTCTAGAAAAAGAAGAGCAAAATATATAAATAAAAAATCTACCAGAAAATAAATGAATTGCTAGTAATTTAATCAATAAGGAAATAAATGCCACAACTAAATGGCAATTGAGGGATAATGATAAAATATAATTACTATAAATACTAAATGGTTTAGATTGATATTTTCTCACTTACCTGTAGTAGCTTTTACTCCATCCATCACCTCTTTCAGACCAATCATCCCATTAGCTACAAGAAAAAGCACAATGCAAATGTCAGAAGTGCAGAACACAAATTTAAAAAATATATTTTGTGGAAACAATTCCATTAAAAATTTCTTATATTTTCATTTTACCTGAGACCATTTATTAAATCCCTCTCAGGGAGTTAAGATGATTTCCATTAATACAACGGTCTCTTATATCTGAGAAATTGGGTTAGGAAAAGTGCTCTTTCTTGTGTTTTCAGATGCCATTATAAGCCATAGTTGAAGATACTATTGGGGTTGGCCAGGTATTCTGGAAACTTTGTGTACCAAAAAACAGCTGAGGAAGGGGCCATTAATCTAGCTTGGTATGTTCTAAGATTGTTTCCTGCAGGAGATAATGCATGAACTATATTAATGTATCAGAACCGCTGATCTGACTATGGAGGGATGCAAGAGATTTCACATGGAGGAGAAGTGAAGAAAAGGGAAAAGTCTAGGGACATCATGCTATGCATGTGAGACTACAAATAGTTCAACATGGCTTGAACAGAAGGAAAATGAGAGGAGATATATCCAGACAGGCAGATGGAGATTGAATGTCTCATGCACTACGATAAGAATCTTTGAATTCATATTAGAGTGAAGACTTCGGTAGACAGAAGGATAGATAGAATAATGGGCCTATTGACTTCTCTATAAATAGATGTTCATATCCTTATTATTTTGGTTTCTTATCATCCAGACCTATTAGAATCCTAATATCCTCTGCAATTCTTGGTATACATAAGAAAGGTGATACTATTTTAGATTAATTATAATGAAGATCCAAGATTTATTCTGACTTTGAAATTAGGTTCTCTGCCAAGTATCCATTGATAAACGAGTGGATAAAGATGTGGTACACACACGCACATACAAGGGATATTATTCAGCCATAGAAAAGGATGAAATCTTGCCATTTGCAGTAACATGGATGGAGAATATAATGCTAAGTGAGATAAGTCACGCAGAGAAAGACAAATACCATATGATGTCACTCATCTGTAATATTTTAGAAACAAAACAAAGGAACAAAGAAAAAAAAGGAGGGGGAGAGACAAATCAAGAAACAGACTCTTAACTATAGGGAATAAACTGATGGTTAGCTGAGGGGAGGTGGCTGGAGGGGATGGGGGATATAGGTGAAAGGGATTAAAGAGTACACTTAGCAAGATGAGCACTGAGTAATGTCTCCAATTGTTGAATCACTATATTATATATCTGAACTAATATAAATTGTATGTAAAATATACTGTAATTAAAATAAAAAACCTTAAATTAAAAAGATTGGGCTCTCCTCAAACCTTTCTAACATGTGTCTGCCAATTACATATATTTTTAAACATATCAGATACAAAGAAAAAATAAAAAGATGCCCTGAGGATATCTGTAGTGCTCACCATCAATTTGTAGGTTTTTTGGTAGCTTTGAAAGTTTCTCTTCTGTGAGTTCAATTCCTAATTTTTTAAGAGTGTTGTCCAGGTTGTTTACATGAAACTTCCCCCCTTAGGAAAGAGACAATGTAGGAATATGAAAAAAAAGTGTATTATACCAAAATTTTACATGCATATCAACATTCTATTTATTGTTTGTTTGTTTAAGGTGAGGTGATGAATGTGGTAATCATTTTGCAATGTAATAGTGTATCAAATCATCATACCGTATACTTTAAACCTACATGTTATATGTCAATTATGTATCAATAAAGTTGATAAAGAAAAGAATATCCTATGGCCAACTGACTGAGGAAGAAAAAATACTGAATCCGAGCCATTTTGGCTTCCTGTTGCTGTGAATCTATGAGAAAAGGATGACTTTACTGGTTAAAGTGATTTATTCCCCTGACCATCAGGGAATAAATACACTCTGAGAATATAGATAAATATGTCTAGAATATAGGACATCTGATGATATTCTATTGTCTTTTGATTAATTGTAAATTAAACAACCTAATACAATGCAGACAGGTCTGATAATGACCCTTATCCCTCAGGAACAAAATTTAGGATCACCTACCAGGTAAGGAAGTAGGAGAAGCCAAAGTTCTTGGTGAGAAAAAGAGCAATATGGAATGGGAGTGGGAAAAGAAAGATATATACTAGCTACAACTACATGACAGGTTGCTAAAGGACTGCATAGGATTATAATAGTCATGAGTATATCTATATTATTTGATATAGATATACTTGTGGATATTTTAACCAATTCCTTTCTTTTTATCTCCTATTTCCTCACATCTACAAAGGATTTGTGAACAGTATTAGCCTTATATATCATTGTTTAAGTTACAGGATGCCAAGGAAGAATGTGAGTCAATTAGAAAATAAACATAACCTAGAGAAGGAGAGAATGATAGTTGGGATTTTGAAACATCTTCTGAGAAGAGTGTTAGCATAGTAGTTTTGGTTGTATGAGAAATGGTTATTACTGTTTTTTAAAGATTTTTAAAAGTTTATTTATTCATGAGAGAGAGAGAGAGAGAGAGGCAGAGACACAGGCAGAGGGAGAAGCAGGCTCCATGCCAGGAGCCCGACGCAGGACTCGATCCCGGGGCTCCAGGATCACGCCCTGGGCCAAAGGCAGGTACCAAACCACTGAGCCACCCAGGGATCCCGGTTATTACTGTTTTTATTAGAAATATTAAAAAGGCTAAAAGATATATACATGGATGCTTAGTTGCCAAGGGGTGGTTGATGGTTCACTTTTACTATGTCATATTAGCTAAGCTGTAATTATATTCTATGATTTCCCTTCCCTATAGAGTTCTGGCTTGCCACAGAATATTTTGCATGAGATTTGGAAGGTACAAATGAAGAAGCTGCTATTATACTCTAAAAATCAGCATCAGGGGCTCCTGGGTGGCTCGATTGGTTAAGCATCTGACTTTTGATTTTGGCTCAGGTCATGATCTCAAGGAGGTGAGAACGAGTCCTGCATTGGGCTCCACACTTGGTATAGAGTCTGCTTAAGATTCTCTGTCTCTCCCTCTGACCTCCCTCCTACCCCTCTGCCTTCCGCTCCCCCCCCACTGCCCAGGCTCACAGGCACATGCTCAGTCTCTCAAAAAAATTTACAAAAAATAAGTAAAGCTCATTGTCAGGTTCTAGGTGCCATTACAGCTCATGATATTATTCTTAACCTTCTGGATTGCTTTGTTGACATGAGTTGGAAGCCAGGCCTACAATCTTCTGGCTCCTCCCACTTCTCCTAATCTTGGGTTAAGTACATATACATCTCCATGGGGAATGTATATGTGCTTGTATTCACTTGTACTCTTTTTTAAAAAAATATTTTATTTATTTATTTTAGAGAAAGAGAGAAAGAGTAGAGGAAGAGCAGAGAGAGGACAAGCAGACTCTGCACTAAGTGCCGAGCTCAACACTGGGCTTGATCCCAGGACCCTGAGACCATGACCTCAGCTGAAATCAAGAGTCAGACACTCAACTAACTGAGACACCCACCCAGGTGCCCTATCAGGTCACTTGTATGCTTCAGGATGGGGGGAAATAAGACTGACATGGATTCCAGTTTGTCTTCATGCGTTCTAGTTTTCTTTTGTTTTCTCCAACTCTTTCATGTCCAATTTTTCCTCCTGAGTACTGATCCTGCTGACTGTAGTGATTTCAGGACTTCAGGCCCACCAACAAAAGCAGAGGTGACAGCTTTCACAGACTTCTTCACCAGCTCTCACAATTATATATAATCTAATCCTTATAATAAATCTCTTATTCCATGTCATTCATCATGATTTTGCTTCCCCAACCAAGCCCTAATGGATATAATAATCATAAATTCTATCAAAGTAAAACAGAAAAAAAGAAAAATGTATTTTTAGTGTTTGTATACTTACCTTTCAACAAAGCTAAAATCCCAAATAGACTTGTCCAAGTATGGAGAAAGTCAATAAAACAGTTAAAATTAGAGCTTGTCTTAGTAAAAAGCTTGTATAATAAAACAAATTAAGAGGTTGAAGCCAGTGGAACTGTAGACAACCAATATAATACTTGTATGCAATAAATAGAGGGTATGAATATATATATTTTTGCTTGAGTTTCTATGTTAGAGCTGACTCAATTCCTTGAATAAGCCTAATACTTCACTTTATGCTGTGACTTTCTATGTTTGATTGCTTTTTTGTGGGGGAGGGGTATACAGATTTGAAAAAAATGCAAGAGTATATGGAATTTCCTACAAGATAAACTATATGCTGTTATCAGTTAAAATGTAGATAGACTGAAAGAATCATAAATAAGGAATGATACCAAAGTAAGGAGCCGGGATTTGTAACTGAACGGCGGTCAAGTTGGAGAATGTCATAAAATACAATTTTTACTTCGGTTTCTTACCACTGAGAGACTTCATACCCTTCAGCAACCCATTTTGATATACCTTTCCAGCAGCTGTAAGAAAAGTCATAATTCATGTTAGGGCGAAGCTAACATGGAATCACAAAAATGGCATGAATTAAATAATTTCAGAAATAGTATTTTAAGAAACGTTATCTCTTATTTTTAGTTTATTTCATCTAATATAGTGAAGTTTAGAAATAGAAACTTCTCTCATGGTGACAAATATTCCTATTCCAGTACCTGAGGGAGTCTACTTGCTTAAACATGAATATAGCTTCCCTTTCTTTTTTTATTCTTTCATTTTTTATTTAAATTTAATTTAGTTAACATAGAATGTATGTTACTACTATGTACTACTGTCTACTTCAGGGTAGAACTTAGTGATTCATCAGTTGCATATAACACTCAGTGTTTATTATATCAAGTGACCTCCTTAATGCCCATTGCCTAGTTACCCCATCCCCCTCTTCCCTCCCCTCCCCTCGAGCAACACTCAGTTTGTTTCTTATAGTTAAGAGTCTCTTATGGTTCATCTCCCCCTCTGTTTTTATCTTATTTTATTTTTCCTTCCTTTCCTCTATGTTCATCTCTTTTGTTTCTTAAATTCACATGAGTTAAATAAAAAAGGATTACCCTTTCCTTTTATTTATGCTTTCTATATTTTTTTCTTCATGGATTGCCAATCTTTTCTCTTCTCATGATATAAACAAATTAGAGGCTTGATGAGTAACAAAATGTTTAGCTGTTAATGTCAACTCTCATCTGAAGAGTTACTTAACTTCCATTATAAATTCTAAGACAGGTTGCTATATAACTTAGAATTCACTTTAATATTTTTTCTTTTGTGTTTTTGGAGGAAAATAAACAGAAATGAAGTTGGAGATATTCACATTGACCTAAAGACCCACAAAAGACCTCCATGGCACCTCTATGATATCTCACCATCAATTGGCAATGTTTTCAGCAGCTTCTCTTTTTCCTTATCTGTGAGCTCAATCCCCAGGCTTCCCAGGAAATTCTTCTGGGTCACTAGAATCAATCTTCCCACCTTTCAAGAGAGGGGAGGGTACACATAAGAGCTTTAGGTACTCTCATATTATCTCAAGTTATAAAATATGCTCTCTGCAGCTTAATGATATCCAAAATTCAAGATGAAGAGTTAGGAAAAGATATTCTCAGTCGTAGACTCATTGAGCATGTCCTATGGTATTTATTAAATACTGATTTAAATAAAAATTAAAAGAGTTTTTGCTAAAGTTGGAAAAGACAATTTCCAGAATAAAATCTGAGGAGTGAATTAAGATAATGCTGATTTGTATTTGAATTACTCTTCAAAGCATTTGATTGTTTTGGTGAGAATTATTGATGATTTAAGTGAATATATTATCTCAATCTTTTATAAACTTTACCATATACATTTCTAGATTATGTTCATCTAAATATTCGTGACATGAAGCATATTACTTGCACAAACAACAGAAAACTTAGGATTTAAAATTGACATGTAGTCTTGTATTCTATTGCAGAAGCCTTCTTAATGCCAATCCAAGGGGCCTTAGATGCATGTATTTAATAAGGAAACATCAGACTTTAGTGAGATACTAGAAATGCCACTGAAAAAAACTAATATAAAGGACTGAAACCCTAGATTTACCTTAATTTCTCACTTACCTGTGAAATTAGCCTTCCCTTCATTCATCAGTCTTTTAAGTGAAATCCTATCATCCGTAGGACAAAAGTCAAAGTCATATTGAGATTAAAAAGACTCACAAAATACTGCGAAAGAGAACATAGGAATAAAGATAACAAATCCTCGTTTACTATGTGACAGGCATTATCTTAAGTGCCTTATATATGCTTATTTAAGAAATATTTACTGAATAATATTTTTCTAGGATATGGATTTATTCAATTTTATTGTTTTATTATTAGAAAGAAAAGCTTAAATATAAAAGTATACCATTTCAATAATATAAAGTTTACTTATAGTTCTATAATATTTCAAACCCCTATGTGTTAGTAATGGGAAGGAATTCAGAAGTACCACCATCGAAGTGGCCTACATTTTTCTACTCAAAATGTGGAAGACTGTTTTCTAGTAACCATAATATAGATAATGAACATAAAAGACATACATACAAAGTGCAATGCTTTCATGTTGATTTTGGTAACTGCCTGCTTATATGTTGGTTACATGCTTTGTCTGTATTTATAGCTTCTTGATTACTATCAGGGTAGATTACCATTCCTAATGCCCCTTTCCCTTGGACCGCTGTCTGTGGTTCTTATACTTAAGCTCCCTCGGCATGCACCTATAGTATCGGAAAACTTGCTCACCATCAGCAGGGAAATTTTTAGTCAGAGCCTTAAGGTCTTTATTTGAGATCTTGACTCCCATATTATCCAGTATAGCACTCAAGTCGTTGGTATAGATCTTCCCATCTAAAGAAAGAGAAAGTCCAGGAAGAAAATTATGTAACTCCAAAGAAGAGTTTTGTTTTTTAAAATATTATTTATTTATTCATTCATTCATTCATTCATCCATTCACTCATGAGAGACATATAGAGAGAGGCAGAGACATAGGCAGAGGAAGAAGCAGGCTCCGTGTAGGGAACTTGATATGGGACTCAATCCCAGGACCCCAGGATCACACCCTGAGCCAAAGGCAGATGCTCAACCACTAAACCACCAAGGAGCCTCCCAAAAAGGTTTTTAATTCTTTAGAGACACAAACCCTGTTGTGAATTTCATGAACTATATGTCTGTGTTCATAAAGATTGTATATAATTTCAGGGGGGCCATGTATTCTCTGAAGCCTATTCATAGACACCCCCCCTCAGTAATAGAATTAATAATGCCTGTAAAGTGTCAAAAAAAACCCCATCAATTTTAGAACAAGAGACTAAGGACTTTATGTCTACAGAGAATGTCAACTATGCATTAGAATTAAGGTCACTTCTCTTGAGACTTGTCTTGGGGACCAGAGTATTAAACACAAAGTTTTAAACAGCACTGAATAAATATTGAGTGAATTCTATTCTGGATGGAAACATGTTTTACTTCTGAACAATATTTTGTTATTTGTTCAGAAGTAAAGTAGTAACTATATTTAATTGGATATAATAAAGAAGTAATAATATTTAATTTGATGTAATAAAGAAGTAACAATACTTTTTGATGACCAAACTCCCAGTTTAGTATTTATTGGCAGCTGGTTAAATTCCCTGAGTCACTGCTAATCTTTTCTGCTACATTATGCTGTGCAAACTTGATATTGGAGGGGACAGGTGACTTGACTTCATCAAGATAAGAAGCTTTGCAAAGCAAAAGATACCGTCAACAAAACTTAAAGACAACCTACAGAATGGGAGAAGACATTTGCAAATGACGTATCAGATAAAGGGCTAGTTTCCAAGATCTATAAAGAACTTATTAAACTCAACAGGAAAGAAACAAATAATCCAATCATGAAATGGGCAAAAGACATGAAGAGAAATCTCACAGAGGAAGACATAGACATGGCCAACATGCATATGAGAAAATGCTCTGCATCACTTGCCATCAGGGAAATAAAAATCAAAACCACAATGAGATACCACCTCACACCAGTGAGAATGGGGAAAATTAACAAAGCAGGAAACAACAATTGTTGGAGAGGATGTGGAGAAAGGGGAACCCTCCTGCACTGTTGGTGGGAATGTGAATTGGCACAGTCACTCTGGAAAACTGTGTGGAGGTTCCTCAAAGAGTTAAAAATATATCTGTCCTATGACCCAGCAATTGCACTGCTGGGGATTTATCCCAAAGATACAGATGCAATGAAATGCTGGGACACCTGCACCGCGATGTTTATAGCAGCAATGTCCACAATAGCCAAACTGTGGAAGGAGCCTCGGTGTCCATCGAAAGGTGAATGGATAAAGAAGATGTGGTATATGTATACAATGGAATATTACTCAGCCATTAGAAACGACAAATACCCACCATTTGCTTCGACATGGATGGAACTGGATGGTATTATGCTGAGTGAAATAAGTCAATCGGAGAAGGACAAACATTATATGGTCTCATTCATTTGGGGAATATAAAAAATAGTGAAAGGGAGTAAAAGGGAAAGGAGAAAAAATGAGTGGGAAATATCAGAAAGGGAGACAGAAAATGAAAGACTCCTAACTTTGGGAAACGAACTAGGGGTGGTGGAAGGGGAGGTGGGTGGGGCGTGGGGGTGACTGGGTGACGGGCACTGAGGGGGGCACTTGACGAGATGAGCACTGGGTGTTATTCTATATGTTGGCAAATTGAACACCAATAAAAAATAAATTTATATAAAAAAACTTGATATTGGATATTTGTTTTCTTGAAAAGTTTGGCAAAATCTTGAGAAAGTGGAAGACTTTCTTCCTGGATTCAAAGTAAAAGATTGGCAGCTAAAGTGAAGCTTGATCTTCAGTGGTAGCATACATTTGCAATCAGTATATGTGAGATAGCAGTATTCACTAACATCTTGGAAACAATATAAATGCAAGGATCCCATTTGTCTGCACTTTCATTATGCTGCTCACATACCTTTTAGAGACTTCAGAACTTCTCTCAACCTGTTTTGAAAGATCTTGTCATCATCTATAAGAAAAGGCAGAATTTAAATTGCAGAGAAATGTGGAAAATGATTAGAATATTGTTAGGAAAAGTGACTTTTCAGGACATTTCTCTTATAATAAAATTTGAGAGAAAACTGGGTGAAATTAACACACCAAGCATTCTACAACACTCATGCCTCTTTTCTTTCCCCAATTCTGCTTTATTCATTTCTAAACAATCCTTTTCTTCTTTCCCCAAATCCCAGATTAACACCCCCCCTTTTTTCATTCTTGATAATAGCACTCATCATAATGGAAATGCTGTTTCCCAATCGAAAAGTAAAACTGTGTAATAGGGATTCATTTCAGGTATAAATGGATGTTCTAAAAAAATTTTTTTAAAGATGAACTTTCTATTTCCTTGAGCTGAGAAAATGAAGATAATTTTAGAGGTTCTCAAGACACAGAAATCGAAAACCTCTTTCTGGTTATATCAGTATTTAAAATGCTTACTCTTAGAAGGAAAATGTTGGACCAGGTTCAAGGATTCTTTATGTTTGAGCTCTATCCCCATGGTTTTCCAGGGCAGTTTTCACACTGTTGGGATCTGCCTTTTCTCCTTAATAAAAGGATTAAAATAATGACATCCATGGAATTGATGTACAATTGAACAATTTCAAATAATGAAACTAAATTATGATCCCTATACAAAATGAGTACAAGCTGGGGAAAGTGAGGATCTCTGAGCTCTGACCAAATAAATAGAAGTAATGTCATTCATGGAAACATAATTGGTTTTCTAAAGGCTAATAAGAGAGGGCACTCTCACTGGTAACCATGAGAATATATTCTGTAGGACTTCTAACTATGGAGAACATAATTAACCAAGGGCCACACCTTCTGTCTTAAAATTAATCTGTGTTTTTTTGCACTAAGGCCATACCTACCATTGGCACTGGCCAAGGACTGGATGCAGCATAGATACTAAGAGAGCCCTGTTCCTGAGGGAGATGGGATGATGACTTTGACCTTAGGGTTTTTTTTTCTTTTCTTTTCTTTTCTTTCTTTTCTTTTCTTTTCTTTCTTTTCTTTTCTTTTCTTTTTCCTTTCCTTTCCCTTCTCCTCCTCCTCCTCCTCCTCCTCCTTCTTCTTTCACTGATTTTATTTATTTATTTGAGAGAGTGAGTGAGAGAGAGAGAGAGAGAGAGAGCATGCACAAGTGAGTGCACACATGAATGGGGTGGAAGAGCAGAGGACAAGGGAGAAGTAGACTCCCCGTTAAACAGGGAGCTCAATGTAGGACTGGACACTAGGACCCCAAGATCATGACCTGAGCCAAAGGCAGACACTTAAACAAACCAAGCCACCCAAGTGCCCCTAACCAGAGGATTCTTGAAAGCAGTATTGCCAGATCATCTTTGGACTGAATTGCAATCTAGGATGCTTCCACCCAACCTTTTCTTCCTCTTTCCTTCACTTGGTGTCAGATTTGCATTGCAGTCTGACAGCCTCCCAGCATTTTCATGTTTCCTCCTTATTTTCTCTTAGGCAGACATTTCCCCTAATAATGTCCTTCATGTTTAATCCTTCCTTGGTTTCTTGGAAGGCCTGGACTAACAAACTCAAAATGATAATGACAAAAAATGGGCATTATAAATCTCTTTTGTTAATTAGCAAACTGCAAACAGCTTATCCTAATAATTCTATCGACATGAAGAACCTATCACGTCTTCTTTAAGTGATTACCAGAGTCTTTTCCAAAGATCATTTCACCTTTTATTGCAAATTCTGGCTGTCTTATTTTTTTTAATATCTTATTTATTTGACAGAAGTGAGAGCAAGTGCGCGAGAGCACAAGCAGGGGGAGTGGCAGGCAGAGGGAGATGGAGAAGCAGGCTCTTTGCTGAGCAGAGAGCCCTACAGGAGGTTCAATCATAGGACCCTGGTCTCATGACTTGTGCTGAAGGCAGATGCTTAACCAACTGAGCCACCCTGGTGCCTCATGGCTGTCTTAAAATAAGGAAAATGAACTGTATTAGTGGAAAACACATCAGAAAATACTCCAACTTTTGGATTTCTGGTATGAAAACACTAAACAAATGGCAAAAAAGATAGAATTAGCATATCAATTAAGGCATGAAGAAAAATAATCATTATAAAAAATAGGATCCTATATTTACATTAATTTCTCACTCACCTGTAACAGCTTTTACTCCATCCATCACTTTACTCAGATCAAGTTTTCCATTAGCTATGCAAAGAAGTGACAATTGAGATGTATACTCAATGTCATGAGCTCCAAAAACATATACAAAGGATGCATGTTGATGAAAAATTCCAGATAAGTTCCATTAATATCATAATTTTACCCACACTTTCATTAAATCATTAAATCCTGAATTTCAAGGATTTAAGCTGATCTATATATTTGTAAAAAGATGTCTTAGATATTGGAGTTGCACAAAGGAAAAGGCAATTTTTCCAGTGTTTCTGGATCATTGTTATTGGTCAGCTATCTCGTAACCCTTCAGGTATTGTCATGAGCTGTGAGTGCCACAGATCATATAGGAACCATTAATGCAAATTAGGCTGTTAAATGATTGTATCCTGGAGTATGTAGTGCCTGATCAAGTTAAAATATCAAACTTTAACTAAAAGAAAGGGGCATGCATAAAAAGAGCCTTCTACATGGAAGAGAGGCTGAGAAATGTAAAAAAAAAAAAAACACACACACACAAAAACAAAAAACCACAACACCTCAAAACCTAGGTACAACAAATATAATATATACAACATATATATACATACATACACAATGTATGGAGAACCACAGTCAGTTGAGCATGGCAGAAGAATAAAGTACAGATTTGGGAGAGAAAAGTTCATATAAGAGAGGCAGCAGGTTGAGCTCAGATAATTGAGGGATTTGTAAGCTAATTTAAAAAGCTTAGCTCTTATCTACTAGATTATACAGAATCAGTGAGGGGTTATAAGTTCAGAGATGATATAGACCAATTTGCATTTTATTTTAACTTTATTTAATGTTACATCATAATTGCTTCTAACAAAAGCTTATACTGAAATAAGAGAGTGATGTCATCAAGATGGTGACATAGGTCATTCCCGACTTCAGTCCCCCTCACAAAAAGACCATCTTCCAAGTATCCATAGACAAGACATCATTGGGAAAATCCCAGAATACGGTGGTGAGGCTGAAGCATCTCCCTAAACTACAGAGGCTGAGAAGGACTGCCTTCGAAGGGTGAGAGAATTGGCTGTACTCTGACAGTACTGCCCCTCTCCTGGGCTGGTCCAGTGCTGCACCGAGAGGGCTTCCCAGAGCTACAGTTTCTCTGGTGGGAAAAAGAGCCCGAGGGGAACATCCAGCTCCTTCAGAGTTATAGATTGCTTCCTGCAAGGCCCATCTGGGTCTTGTCTCATAGGTATTGCAGAAGAATCTGTGGAACTTGACCACTGGATTTGACCTCCCTGGGAAGGGGAGCATGGCTTAGAGCAACCAGCCCTTGAATCCTGGCAGACTGTGTTTCTTCTAGCAGCAGTGCCTGAGTAAATAAAAGTGTCTGAGTAAAAAAAAAGACAGTGGCTTTGCCCCTCTGTGGAGACAAGCTGGTGGCCCCTCTGGCCAAAGAACTGTTCTGGGTGATTAGGGTCCCCAGCCAATAAGCCATGATGGCCTTGGAGCCTGTTCTGCCACCCTACCCAGGAGAGGAAGCAAATTTATGACTCCTGCCTACTGCTGGGTATAGCCCTCTGTCCTGCCTGACCAAGAAGCCTATTGGGAGTATCCCAGAGACTGTGTAGGTCACCTTACAGTCCTTCTTGCAGCAGTGCCTGAATGAAGAACTCAGTTGTTGGCTCTGCCCATCTCCAGAGCTGAGCTTGGTGGCACTGCCTGTCTAGGGAAAACAATGGATAGTCCTGTCTGATCAGGTACCCAGCCAATAAGCCATATCAGCAAAGGAGCCTGTACTATAGAGACTCCTGGGCTGGGAAGGACATTCAAAGTCCTAATCATGGATGAATATAGCCTCCAGCTCTGTCTGATCAGGAAGCCTAACCAAAATACCTGGGAAGCTATACAGCCCATCTTAAGGATATGCTTATAATGGTGACTGAGCAGAGCCAAAAAATTTGACAACCTAGAAAAATGGATAAATTCCTAGAAACATATAACCTACTAAGACTGAGTCATCAAGAAATAGAAAATCTGAAGAGACCAATAACAACTAAGGATATTGAGTCAATAATCAAAATTTCCCCAACAAAAGTCCAGGATCAGATGGTTTTATTGGTGAATTTAAAGTAAACATTTAATGAAGAGTTAAGACCAATCCTTCTCAAACTCCAAAATTTAAGGGGACAGAACACTGCCAAGCTCACTTACAAGGTCCATGAGAAAGTAGCTCATCCTCACTAATCATCAGGGAGATGCAAATCAGAATCACAATGAAATATCATCTTCCACCTGTTAGAATGGTTAGTATCAAAAAGACAAGAGATAGCAAGTACTGGCAAGGATGTGGGGGAAAGGGAACCCTTGTGCACTATTGGTGAAAGTGTAAACTGATGCAGCCAATGTGAAGAGTATGAAGTTTCCTCAAAAAATTAAAAAATAGGGGATCCCTGGGTGGTGCAGCAGTTTGGCGCCTGCCTTTGGCCCAGGGCGTGATCCTGGAGACCCGGGATCGAATCCCACATCGGGCTCCCGGTGCATGGAGCCTGCTTCTCCCTCTGCCTGTGTCTCTGCCTCTCTCTCTCTCTCTCTCTCTCAATGTGACTATCATAAATAAATAAAAAATTTAAAACAATTAAAAAATAGAACTATCATATGATCCAGCAATTACACTTCTGTGTATATATCCAAAGTAAAAAAAATTACTATCTTGAAGAGATATCTGTACCCCCACATCCATTGTAGCATAATTTATTTATAATAGCAAAAACATGGAAACAACCTAAGCATCTATCAGTGGATGAATGGATAAAGAGAATGTGGTGTATATATACAATGGAATATTATTCAGTCATAAAAAAGAAGAAAATATACCATATGTGACAACATGGATGGACCTTGAGGGCTAAGTGAAATAAGTCAAAGAAAAGCAAACATTGTATGATCTCCTTTATATGTCTAATATAAAAAACTCAAACTCATGGAAACAGAACAGACTGGTGATTGCCATGGGGCTGGAGTGTGGGGGAAATTGGTAAAGGTGGTCAAAATTACAAACTTCTACTTATAATATAAATAATTTCTGGGATATAATATACAGCATGATGACTATAGTTAACAATACTGCATTGTATATTTGAAAATTGCCGATAGACTTAAGAGTTGTCATCCTAAATGAATAAAGATGTGGTATCAATGGAATATTACTTAGCCATCAAAAAGAATGAAATCTTGCCATTTGCAATGATGTGGATTGAGCTATAGCATATTATGCTAAGTGAAACAAATCAGTCAGAGAAAGACAAATACCATACGATTTCACTCATATGTAGAATTTAGGAAACAAAACAGATGAACGAACATAAGGGAAGGGGGAAAAAAAGAGGGAAACAAACCATAAGAGACTCTTCATGATAAAGAACAAACTAAGGGTGACAGAGGGAGGTGGGTGGGGGATGGGCTAAATAGGTGCTAGGTATTAAGGAGGGCACTTGTTACGATGAACACTGGGTGTTATATATAAATGATGAATCACTAACTTCTACCCCTGAAACCAATATTACACTAAATGTTAACTAACTAGAATTTAAATAAAAAATTTGGGGGAAAAGAGTTGTCATCCTAAAAACAAAAATTTGTAACTATGAAATGATATATGTTAACTAAACTTCTTGTGGGATTTAATCATTTTGTAATACATGTATTACCAAATCATTATTCTTAAACTTATGAATATGTCAATTGTAACTCAATAAAACTGGAAAAAGAGAGATAAAAATCAATACATACAAGACAAAATTACAATAGCAAACTGTGGAAGGAGCCTCGGTATCCATCAAAAGATGAATGGATAAAGAAGATGTGGTTTATGTATACAATGGAATATTACTCAGCCATTAGAAACG
Source organism: Canis lupus dingo (assembly GCF_003254725.2). Taxonomy (NCBI): domain Eukaryota; kingdom Metazoa; phylum Chordata; class Mammalia; order Carnivora; family Canidae; genus Canis; species Canis lupus. The sequence continues at coordinate 16,168,243 of NC_064251.1, forward strand.
ACAAATACCCACTATTTGCTTCGACGTGGATGGAACTGGATGGTATTATGCTGAGTGAAGTAAGTCAATTGGAGAAGGACAAACATTATATGGTCTCATTCATGTGGGGAATATAAATAATAGTGAAAGGGAATATAAGGGAAGGGAGAAGAAATGTGTGGGAAATATCAGAAAGGGAGACAGAACATAAAGACTCCTAACTCTGGGAAACGAACTAGGGGAGGTGGAAGGGGAGGAGGGCGGGGGGTGGGGGTGACTGGGTGACGGGCACTGAGGGGGGCACTTGACGGGATGAGCACTGGGTGTTATTCTGTATGTTGGTAAATTGAACACCAATAAAAAATAAATTTATTAAAAAAAAAGACAAAATTGACAGAATAGCTACTTTCTATCCATCCTCAATCTCTTACCCTTAGGTTCTACTTCTCATCACCACGTTTTGCTATTTTGTTTTTAGTTCTTCTGGTTGTTTTCTCCCTAACTGAATTATATGCTTATTCCTGTGTTTCTTCAATAATCGATGTTAGTGAATGTCTTTTAGTTATTATAACTAACATTTATTTATTTAATTTCCAATACTTATACTACTAGGGATGACCTTAATCCTCTTTTCTTATTTTTGGGGGAATATTTTTATTTTAAAATTTTAAAGAAGATTTATTTGAGAGAGAGTGTGCATGAGCAGGGAGAGGAACAGAAAGAGGGGGAGAGAATCTCAAGCAGATTCCTTAAGATACAGGGCTCAATCTCAGGACCTTGAGACCATAACCTGAGCCAAAATCAAGAGTCAGATGCCCAACCAACTGAGCCACTGAGGCACCCCTATTTTAAATTTTTTATATATGATTTTTGTAACTGTAAAATATACTTAGGCCTTTAATTCTTTGGTTTATCATCTTTGTTTTTTGGGATTTACTCTTTATTTTTATAGTTCTTAGGATTCTGAAATTTACAACAGTATGATTGCCTAAGCAACTAAAGATTAATTTTTGCTGGTCACGAAGTAGGCTATTCCATCTGGATACTCATGTCCTTAATTTTTAAACTTTCTTCCATTTTTTTTCCTTGATACCAATCTGTTCTGTTTCCATGAGTTTGGGATTTTTATATTAAACATATAAAGGAGATCATACAGTATTTGCCTTTCTTTGTCTGACTTATTTCACTTAGCCCTCAAGGTCCATCCATGTTGTCACATATGGTAGATTTTCTTCTTTTTTATGACTAAATAAATAAAATCTTAAAAAAATAGGGACGCCTGGGTGGCTCAGCAGTTAAGTGTCTGCCTTCAGCCCAGGGCGTCCTGGAGACCGAGGATCAAGTCCTGCATTGGGCTCCCAGCTTGGAGTCTGCTTCTCCCTCTGCCTCTGCCTGTGTCTCTGCCTCTTTCTCTGTGTCTCTCATGAATAAATAAATAAAATCTTTAAAAAAATAAATAAATAAAATCTTAAAAAAAAGAGTTCATGTCTCCTAGACATAAGATGCAGAGCAATAACCTTCATGTATTTTACCAGCTTCTGTAACTGTGTCAAGTTTATTTCGCAATAACGAATCCCTTATCCTAGATCACTCTGCTTTCTTGATCAAATCCTAACTGAAACTGTGCCTTTTTCAATATCACATATTAAACTTTTTGTTTAGGCAAATACATTTATTTTTTTTCTTTTCTTGCTTATTTAAGAAAATCTCCTTCAACCTAATGTCATAAAATATTCCCCCAATTTTTCCTAATATTTTTCTTTATTTATATTTTACATTTAAAGCTTCAATTCACATAGAAAGTATTTTATTTATTTGTAAGGTAAGAGATTTCTAATTTTTTTCTTTTAGACAGATTGTCAATACTATTTAAAAATCATTTAATATAAATCAACATAGCAATTATACTGGGATCTATTTTTTAACTATTTTTTTAGTCTACTCCTTTATCTATTACTTACAATGAAACTTTGTTTTGATTATAGTAGTTTTATAGTAACTGCTGATATATGGTAGAGCAAATCTCCATCCTAGTTTTCTTTTTCATAATTTTCTTGGTTAGAGTTGGGCATTTATTCTTTCATTTGTTCTTTTAAATAATTTATAAGCTCTTATAATAAGACCCCACTAGGATTCTGAAAATTTTATATTAAATATTTTTGAGAGGAAAGAGTTTTAATAGATGGTCTATAATACATTAACTTCCTTTACTGTGGGGATGCCCTTGGAGGAAAAAAGGAGGCAAGTGACCCAGTTTAATATCTTTGTCAAGATAGTCTGTTTATCCTCCAGATAAACAGACTAATAATATTAGTTATGGGAAGAGATTTTATGTTTGAAATGCCCTTAGCAGTATGTCTCTGGATAAGAATTACCTACAGTAAATAGAACCCATGACTTATGAGGCATGGCTCCCTGGAAAAGTAACATAGGCTATACAACTCTCTGGAGATGTTTCATAATTTAAGTGCTTCTGTTGTGTAAGGTGACCCTGTGGCATTCACAGAGAGACTTCATTTATTCTGGGCCAGAATGGCATGTCCAACACGGGAAGGAAGAAACTATGAAGTTGCTCTTGACATTTCAGACTTGTATTTGCTTTTTTTGATTGCTTTTATCCTTGACATTATTTAGTAAAGCTTGATACTTGGTTACATCTCTGATTCATGAGAGTTTGATTTAACATCTGATCCTGTTAGTTTATTTTTCAAGAACATTAATATTTTATTTTATGTTCCAGTCAAGATTTTATAGTTTTATTTATATGAATCCTATTTCTATAAAATTCATTCCTAGATATTTAATGGTTTTTGTTGATGTTATAAATCAGATATTTTTCCTATTTCTATTTCTACTCGGTTTTTGCTAGCTTAGGGAAAGCAATTAAGTTTTGCACATTTATCTTATGTTGAGCCACCTGAATCAAAATGGCTTATTGAAGACTCAGTTCTAATAGATTTCTTTTAGTTTGTGTGTTTCTTGGGTTTCCTAGATACACATACCATCTGAAACTAAAGGTTACAGTGTCTTTCCCAATATTTTTACATCTTACTTTCTCACTGCAGTAGCTAGAACCTTTAAACAATGTTGCATGGCAGTAACATCAGTGGGCATCTGTGCCTTGCTCCTAATTTTAGGGTTCCCTAAGATTTTGAACATTTATTATACCACTAACTAAATCTAGCATTAGAAAATCTTATCTACAAGACAGAAAAAATTCCTTTTAGGGACTGACATTAATATCTATTATCCATACCATCAACATGTAGATTTTCTCTCAGCTGTGCAAGTTCTTTTTCAGTGAGCTTGATATCCATCTTTTCCAGAAGAGGTATCAAGTTTTTTTATACCAACTTTTCCCCCTTAAGAAGGGCAGAAAAGGAACAGGAGAATAAATGATCTAAAACATGAAAAATACTTTAATGCCTTTGACTGTTTTTAGTGCGTATGCATAGCTATTTATAAGAGACAACAAAAATATGATTTGCATCTTTGTATTCTTATTGCCATTACTGATAAGACTATAACTTCCATTTGGCTTTATCAAGAGTATAGAGAAAGTCAATAGGAACAATGGAAATGGAATACATTTCCTTAAAACCAATATTGGTGACAAGTCTTCATAGAAAAGAAGTTCTTAGAAGAAGGAAATCAGGTTTAACGGCAACTGGCACCTACTCATCTGTTACTTCTAACAATCCTAACACACAATAAGAAGTATTTATTTCATTGCTCAGACTCCAAGATTGGCTGTGTCTGCTGCTGGACAGCTTTCCTAAATGTGGTAAAGTGAAGCTATTTCTCTACTTCAATTTTGCTGTGCATATCCAAATGCCAGTTATTTATTTGGGAATAAAATTAGGACATTTCCAAGTATGTTATTTCCTATGAGGATAAAAGTACATACACCATTTCTCTGTTAAGTGAAAATACAGTGAAAGAAGCAAAAGTAAGGAATAAAAATATAAAGAGGGAAATAGGACTCAAAATCTTTTGCAAAGTTTGAAGATTTCAGACAACAACAATGCATTAGAATTCTTACTTTTTTTAAAGACTTCATAGCCTGTAATAGTCTATTTTGATACACGTTTCCACCATCTGTTTTAAAAAATGGAGTTACTTTATGATACAGGATAATAAATAAGAGAATGCATAAGAATATAATTTATTTCTTATATTCAGAAATAATAATAATTTCTTCTAGAACATTTTGTTCTATTTTACCTAGAAGTAGCACTAAAGTTAAGGAATGCTGAAACCTTTAAATGTACACTTTGTCTCACAAGGCTATTTTTAGCAGAATTCTATCATGCTGAAATACATATGATCAGGTTGCAAAAATAAAAGTATTTCAGGTATTTCACATCCATTTACACACACATGTTGATGTCCTTTGTCCAGTGTCCATTCTTACATTGGGTTGTCTTTTTACTTAACAAAAAGGTCTTTAAGAAGCCCTTCATTATATTTTTATTACACCTGATGCAAATAGTTTCTCTAAATTGTAATTTGCTTTTTTTCCTCTCATGCAGAAGTTTTAAATCTTGTAAATTTGTTATTTTTGGGTGTTTGATGGTAAATATTTCTGCAATTGATTCAGAAAAAAGTGTGTATGTGTGTTGGAGAGAGAAAAAGAAAGTATTATAATAAATGATAAAACAAGTGGGTAAACTGAACAAATTGGTGATTCTGAATAAAGGGAGTTCTTTGTACTATTCTTGAGACTTCACTATAAGTTTGCAATTATGTCAAAATAAAAATAAAAAGTTAATAGGAACCAAAAAATCCAACCATATTAAAATTTTTTCTAAGCAACATTTGGGTCATTGCTTACCTTATCATGGCAGGTTTTCACTGGAGAGTTTAGAGATTCTCAAACCAAAATCTATATATGACAATGACAGAGCTTTATTAATTTTTAATTTTAGCCTTTTATTTTAATGTGGTTTGAGACTTACAGAAAGTGGCAAAAATAGTACAAAAATTCTTGTACTCTTAACTCAGATTTTTCAAGTGTTAACATTTTACTATATTTGTTTTATTATCCTTTCTGTATGTGAATGTTATTTTTTTCTGAATTTGTGAGTTCGAGACACAATGCCCTCAACTTCTGAATACTTCAGTGTGTATTTTCTTTATAAAAAAGTATATAACTGATAAATCACTAAATTCTACCTCTGAAACTAATAATACAGTATATGTTAATTAAATTGAATTAAAATAAAAATTAAAAATATATACATACATATATAAACATGCATATATATTTTTCTCACATAACCACAGTATAATTATCCAAATTAAAAGTTTAAAATTGGTATGGTACACTTAACTTATGTACAGAATTTACTCAAATTTCACTAATTGCTCCATTGATATCATCTATAGCAATTAAGCATTAAGTTGTCATGTCTTGTTATACTTTATTTATTTATTTTTTTGTTATACTTTAAAAAAGAACAATTTTATTTATTTATTTGAGAAAGAGAGAGCAAGTACAAGTTGGGGAGAGGGGAGGGACAAAGGGAGATGGAGAAGTAGGCCCCTTGCTGAACAGAGAGCCTGAAAGCAGGGCTCCATCCCAGGACCCTGAGATTATGGCCCAAGCCGAAGGCAGATGCTTAACTGACTGAGCCACCTAGGTGTCCTCTCTTTACTCTTTAGTGTAGGACAATTCTTCAGTCTTTGTACTTCATGATTTTAACATTTTTTTGGAGAGTACAAACCACTTAATTTGTAAAATATCCTCTGGGTGACAGGTTTTTAAAAATAACCCAAATTTTCTATTTTCCAGTAGTCTTTAGGCATTAAATTCTAATGCCTAAAGCTCCAGTAGCTTTTGGACTTCCCTCTCAGGCTTATGCAAAGTCTAGTCATTAAAAAATTTCCAGCTGTATATTTTAGGCTTACCACTAAGTGGCCGGGCTTTCACCAGCTTTGTATATTCTGTATCAGCAAGTTCGATCCCCATATTTCTCAGTAAATTTTCCAAGTTATTGATATCAACCTTTTCACCTTCAAAACATTAGAAATAGGTGTACATATTATTGATGATCCCCACTTTTAGGTTAGATAGCAAAAACACAATGCAAGTCCTCATTCATTACATAGTCTTGAAACCTTAGTTGATCTTTTATACTAAAAGGTAAGGGATCTTTTTAAATTCTGGGAAAAATAAATTAGTCCCTATTACTGTTAAAATTAATCCACATAGGTAGCTAATGTAAGAAAGAGTTATATGACTTTATTAATAATGTATTCTTGCCAATGTTAACTCATTCCCTCAAAAATTCACTGTGCCACTTACCGTGCTGTGCCTATCTAGAGTTTTGTGCAGGGAAATATTTTATTAGGAAGTAAAACTCTACAGAAATCAGGATCTTACTAAGATTTAGTCCTGTAGATGTTTTTTGTATTGTTTTATTTTTACTCCCTTTTGCCAAACTTAAATTTATATAATTTAAGACAAAACTTTCTATTGGATCTAGTGGCAGAATATTGGGAAAACATCACAGGAAAACAGAAATTATTGTAAAGCCTTGAGGCCCCCAGTTTATTAGTAATGTATCACTAACCTGTGAAAGATTTCACTGCATCCATTACCTGTTTCAGATCAACTTTCCTGTCAACTGAAAGACAACATACAAATTACACTTATATAGCACTAGAGATGAGAAAATGAACAAAAAGAATTTAGTAATTATCATTTGCTCTAGAATCTTATCCTATTTACCCCTTTCATTAGTGTGAAGAAGAAAAGGGTTTTAAGCTTCACAAATACAGTTAATATGACATTAACTTTTTTGCTTTAAGATATTAAAACTTTTAGCCATAAAAGAATATGTTAAGAAAACCCCTTCTATCTTAGCTTCTTTTTAGCATTTGGATCTTAGAAAATTATTATTTACCCAGGCTATTGGGAAAAATTAAAAAGTTAACATCTACAATATTTGAATGTTTTAAGTTTGGAAAATTTCCATTCATTTAAAGTCAGCCCATACTCACTATTTAATCATTATTTCAATTAAACTGAAAAGACTTCATTGATTCTTTATATGCATAGGTTAGAAATGATTTAAGACATACTAGAGGTTAACTGTAGCCTTTACATGTAATAGATATTCAATGGTTCATTTTATCAGTTTTTATTTAAAATTTTTTAAAAAATTTATTTATTTGAGACAGAAAGAGAGAGAACATGCAAGCAAGCACATGGGGGGTGAGGGACAGCGAAAGAGGGGGAGAGAGAATCTCAAGCAGCCTTCTCACAGACTGTAAAGGTGGATGTGGGATTCGATCTCATTACCCTGAGATCATGACCTGAACTAAAACCAAGAGTTGGATGTTCAACTGACTGAGCCACCCAGATGTCTGTGTATCAATTTTTAAAGGGACAATAATATGGAAACGCTACATAGAATTAGCTCACTAAATCAGAATCTCAATTATATTGTGTTCCCAGAAAGAGAAAAGCAGCAAAAAACATTTTTGTGCATTTATTTTCTGACTATTTACCTACTGTTTGACTAAGAAGACAAAGTTTGAAATATAAACTACATTATTGAGAAAATGTAACTAATAAGGACAATAAGAAAATCCATTATGATCTTAGATAGGCATTTTGAGCTAAAAGAAGGTCTTTAAGGCAAAAGTTGAATGGTCCACATCTAGAATCCTGTTTCTCTGAATATTAGTGTAAATTCAAGAAAACAAACAAAATAAAGAAACAAAACACACATGTTGCACTGGTAGATCAAAAATAATGGACAATAAAAGAGTAGTTTAACAAAATATCTTTTATAAGAAGCTTATCTCTGATAAATGGAAAGTAAGAAATGGCAAAAGATGAGACAGAACAGCATTGGAATAAGGTGAGAAAAAACGGATTTGCTCAATGGAAGTAGCTATGTAGGAAATGTTCCAGGTGAGATATTTTTTGGCCTTACTGGAATCTTCTAAGGTTAACATATTACAGTTCTTGTCCTTCCAGAAGGGAATCACTTTCTGAATAGTCGCACTTCAATCTTATTTAACATTTCTTAGAAACCAGAGCTTGTTTCTAGCTTGCTTGCTTATTTATTTATTTATTTATTTATTTATTTATTTATTTATTTATTTATTTTTAAGATTTCATTTATTTATTCATGAGAGAGATAGAGAGAGAGAGAGAGGCAGAAACACAGGCAAGGGGAGAAGCAGGCTCCATGCAGGGAGCCTGACGTGGGACTCGATTCCGGGTCTCCAGGATCACACCCTGGGCTGAAGGCAGCACTAAACCGCTTAGCCGCCTGCCCTGTTTCTAGCTTATTAAGAGGGACCTAAAGCCTGTTATCAGCTCTTGGATGATGGATGGAGTCTGCATACATCATATGGGAATCCTAAAGCCTTCTAAGAAGGGAGAACATGTCAAACATGCTGGCCCAAACTGTGGATAACTTTGCTCCGTGAAAAAGGGTCTATGAGGGAACAAAAATGGTGACACACTATTTCTTTCGCCATATTTTAAATAGCTGGGGGAACATGGTCTCTGCAAAATTTTTTTTTTTTGGTCTCTGCAAATTTAAAGCGATTTGGGGTGAAATTTTAATCCTTATGCTCATTAGGCTTTCTCTGTTTCTCCCTTATTTATTTCCATTTGGCTCTTTTAAATTCTCTTATATTCCATGGTCACAGGTCCTGTCCTCTCCTCTGCACTCTATTTCTACATTTTTTCTTTTTCCTTGCCTCCTTCCTGGCCCTTCACCAATCCTGGTGACATTCTCAGCAATGTGTAGACTTCACAGTAAAAGAAACCACTAAGAGAGTGATGTAAATGTCAAGAGAAAAGGTTTGTCTTTACTTTAGTATTGGGTCTTTCTCAAAGTTTTTCTAAATGATTGATGTCAAGTGAACATTTTGAAAAGGTTTGTAAATAGAATCCCACAAGCTTTTAGAGGGACTTAATAATAATAGTAATGATTATAAAAATAACAAAATGACGATAATAATAAGCAACATCATTGAACACTATTATGTGCCAGGCACCGGTCTGATTTAATCCTTATAAAATCTCTTATTAAGTAGGTGTTCTTAATGTACCACTTTCATAGATGAAGAAACTAAGGCATAGAAACATTCAGGTGACACAAATTTTAAGCTGAAGGGTCAGAATTCAAACCTAGTCAGTCTGGCTTCAGAGTCTGTGCCTTTCACTACTGCACTGGTTTGACTCTGTATGATAACTCACCATGCGAGGCTCCCCATCAGCATCAAAGGAGCTGCCTCACCTAAGATTATGTCCCCTTTCTGAGAACAGCTTACACTCAATGACGAGTTCGTGTAGGCACCAAGGCACAGCCCCTGGAGGCCAGCAGAGGCTTCTGTAGCAATTGAACTATAGGTAAACTTCCTCTGCCCAATCCTGCTTCCTTCATTCCCTTATAGATATTGTCCTGAGAGTATCCCCCAAGAAACCTCTTGCATATAAATCTCTGCTCAGGTTTGTTTCGTAGGATCAAACAAATGGCAAGTTACCAAGAAAATATGCCAATAAAAATTATATACATGTTGTTCATTGATTCTGAAACATGAATAGGGAAGTTAGGAAAAGCCTCACTGTTTCCACCTTACAAATGGAATTTAAAATTCCTGAACATTAGCATGGACTCATGGAAACTCCTAGAGATGTGGCAGTCCATAGTGTCAGGAGTGGGAGAAACAGGACTTACTTCCTAGACTCACCACAATGGTCTTCCTCTGTGGTGGCTGCCATCCACAGTGAAGGGGCAGTCATATTCATCACTCCTTATTCTTTTTAACTTTCTATTTTTAAAAAGATTTTATTTATTTACTTATTTATTTGAGAGAGAGAGAACAGTGGGGGAGAGGGGCAGTGGGAAAGAGAGGTAGAGAAGAAGGAGGGATGAAGGGAGGGAGGGACAGGGAGAGAGAGAGAGATTGAGAGAAAGAGAGAAGCAGACTCCCCGCTGAGCCCAGAGCCTGAGGTGTGGCTCAATCTCAGGACCTGGAGATCATGACCTGACCTGAGCTACAGGCAGACACTGAACTGCCTGAGCCACCCAGCTGTCCCTTAACGTTCTATTCTGAATAGCTACCAGAAATAGGACTATCACTATTTACTTAAGAAAATTCCTGGTAGCACTTTAGTAATATTCAATTATTATAATTTCTTCCTTCTATTCCTCATCATATTCTACTGCCACCTCTCCTCATCTTCGTCTTATTTTACTCCTTTTACATTTTCCTCTTTTCTGATTTATTCTTTTTCTCTGTCTTGTCAGTAGTCCTACGGATTTCCTTGAGCTTAGCTCCACAGTGCAAAAAGCTGTTGTGAAGTTGAGGAGACTGATGGGAGAAAGGATTGAGTCTCACTGTAAGCCTCTTTTTTTCCCCTCTAAGTTTTTCCAAATGGCTTTTTTATTCCAAATAATCATACTCAGGGTTTTTTGTTAAGAAAATGCACATTTTCCTGTGCTCCTGTGGAGTACAGTTTGTTTACAAAACAGTAATGTTTACATGTTTACCATTTTCTGGAAGATTCTGTGTCAGATCTTTAAGTTCCTCTTCTGTGAGGCTCATGCCCATACTTCCTAGAACTGTGTCCAGCTTGTTGACATCAACCATTCCTCCTTGGCAAAGAGACATGTATATAGATAAAATTTAAGGAATCCGTGATCTTGCCCCTCCCCCCGAAAATTGGACATCCACATGCAGAAGAATGAAACAAGACCACTCTCTTTCACCATACACAAACATAAACTCAAAATGGATGAAAGATCTAAATGTGAGACAAGAATCCATTAAAATCCTAGAGAAGAACACAGGCAACACCCTTTTTGAACTCGGCCACAGTAATGTCTTGCAAGATACATCCACGAAGGCAAAAGAAACAAAAGCAAAAATGAACTATTGGGACTTCATCAAGATAAGAAGCTTTTGCACAGCAAAGGATACAGTCAACAAAACTCAAAGACAACCTACAGAATGGGAGAAGATATTTGCAAATGACATATCAGATAAAGGGCTAGTTTCCAAGATCTATAAAGAACTTACTAAACTCGACAGCAAAGAAACAAACAATCCAATCATGAAATGGGCAAAAGACATGAACAGAAATCTCACAGAGGAAGACATAGACATGGCCAACATGCACATGAGAAAATGCTCTGCATCCCTTGCCATCAGGGAAATACAAATCAAAACCACAATGAGATACCACCTCACACCAGTGAGAATGGGGCAAATTAACAAGGCAGGAAACAACAAATGTTGGAGAGGATGCGGAGAAAAAGGAACCCTCTTACACTGTTGGTGGGAATGTGAACTGGTGCAGCCACTCTGGAAAACTGTGTGGAGGTTCCTCAAAGAGTTAAAAATAGACCTGCCCTACGACCCAGCAATTGCACTGTTGGGGATTTACCCCAAAGATACAGATGCAATGAAACACCGGGACACCTGCACCGCAATGTTTATAGCAGCAATGTCCACAATAGCCAAACTGTGGAAGGAGCCTCGGTGTCCATCGAAAGATGAGTGGATAAAGAAGATGTGGTTTATGTATACAATGGAATATTACTCAGCTATTAGAAATGACAAATACCCACCATTTGCTTCAACGTGGATGGAACTGGAGGGTATTATGCTGAGTGAAGTCAGTCAGTCGGAGAAGGACAAACATTATATGTTCTCATTCATTTGGGGAATATAAATAATAGAGAAAGGGAATATAAGGGAAGGGAGAAGAAATGAGTGGGAAATATCAGAAAGGGAGACAGAACATAAAGACTGTTAACTCTGGGAAACGAACTAGGGGTGGTGGAAAGGGAGGAGGGCGGGGGGTGGGAGTGAATGCGTGACGGGCACTGGGGGTTATTCTGTATGTTGGTAAATTGAACACCAATAAAAAATAAATAAAAAAAATAAATAACCAAGGCAAAAAAAATAAATAAAAAATAAATAAAATAAAATCTCAAAAAAAATTTAAGGAATCCAAAAAATGACAAAACCACTAATTTTTATAGTATTCTGATTAACACTTTCTGATCAAAATGGAACAAAAATCAACGACAGATAATAATTAAAACCTTTGCTTCAAATAAATCTGGTTTCAAGTACTAATCTACTTAATACTTGTCATAATACTTTAAAGAGGAAAATTAATTAATTTGAAGGTTATCTGCAGTTTAGCTTTCTGCAGTGTCAGTTACCCACTGTCTACCATGGTCCAGAAGCATATATCTTCCAGACATACCTTTGGAAGGTCAATAGTAGCCTAATGCTACGTCACAATGCCTACGTCATCCATGTCCCTTCATCTCATCATGGTAGGCATTTTACCACCTCACATCATCACAAGAGAGAAGGGTGAGCACAGTACAATAGGATATTTTGAGAGAGAGAGAGAGAGAGACCACATTCATATAACTTTTATTATAGTATATTGTTATAACTGTTCTATTATTATTATTAATCCCTTACTGTGCTTGTAAATTAAACTTTATCATAGGCATATATATATGAAGAAACATAGTTTATGTTTTATATATTTATACACACACACACACACATATATATGAAAAAATATAGTATATATAGGGTTCAGTACTATCCAGGGTTTCAGGGATCCACTGGAGATCTTAGAACACATCTCCTGTGGATAAGGGGAGACTACTGTATAGTCAATTCAGTATTGGAGTCATATGGAGATGACAGCTTTTATATTTTTTTGATCAATAAGTGAAGTTTATTTTTGTTAACTGAAACTTGTGATTATTTCTACTAATGACCAAATTACCTGTATAATTGAGCCATTCCTTTTTTTAAAAAAACATTCATTTTTATTCTTCAAAGTCCAAAAAATTCCCTAAGAGTACGGAGACTTCTTCCCAGCACACAAAAATAAAAATACAATAGCAAATTATAAATAGTCTTATGAAGGAGCATAAGATCAATAAAGATGCCCAGTAACATTCAAAATTTAATGACTAGGGAAGAGTGGAAATAAAAAACTTGAGAGACTTCAGATCTATTTGTATTTTCTCACAATTCTTACTCACCACTAAGAGACTTAATACCACTCATCAGTCTATTTTGATAGATCTTTCCACTTGCTTTAAGAAATTGCACAAGGGTCACAAATTATGTAGAAATCCACTAAGGTAAAATATAGGAGCTAGAATTTTAAAAAGATATATGATTACTTACACTAGAAATATCCAATTTACTCTAAAATAATAAAATCAAGAAAAAAAGAAGACTCACAATGCAGATATTCCACCAGCTCATTAGCAGTAGAGGCAGCTGCTCTTGGCTAATGCCCATACTGAAGTATATTTTTTTCATTTCTCCTTTTGACTTGTCTTTCTTCACCTCTAGCACCTACTTTGTTCTCATGTTCACAGTTTAATTTTTTGCCTCTCAGAGGACTCAAAAGTGACAATATGATTTTTTTTCTCCTTAATGGCAGAATTCATGACTGTTGTTTTTGTTATTCCTAAACTGAGATGGAACTTCTTCATTCTGAGGCAGAACAAAATCATGCTGTTTCAAGATACGTATTCTTTTTTCCATGATCAAATAAAGAAAAAATTTTAAACTTTTCACAAATATGTAACAGTAAGTTCTCTTAAAGTCTATAGTAGTATCGAAATTCTTTCTTACCATTTATTGGTAGATTTTTCAGCAGCGTCAACCATTACTTTCTTGTGACCTCTATTCCTGTGTTTCCTAGATGATTTCCCACATCACTGACATCAATTTCCCCTCCTTCAAAAACACAAGATGGAATTAGATAAGAACTTTAAGAATGACCTAATTTCAAAATGTGAAAAAAAATCAACTCAGTCTGTTCCATGTGAATTTTACTGCTTGATGAAAGCAGAGTGTGACATATCCAATTATATAACTAGTAGCTTTCATGTAAATAAATCCCTTCCCTTAACACTACTAAAATGACCATGATGTCATATCTAATGGATATAAAATAACACAATTACAAAAAGTGAACTATCAACACAAGAAAATAAGGATTACATATTTTCTAGTGAATTAGGATTTTGTTAGGATTGATCCAAATGATTCTGTTATCAGATTAGACAATGTTTCTGATCATCTTTAAATAATATAATCACCTATATCTTTATTAGCACTTTACTATTTATTGATTTGATTTAGAGTATTCCCCCCCGAACATAGAAAGTGATATATTAATGTCAAATTCAAAAAACAAAGAATTTGGTACCCAGACACAGAACTGAAATTGTTAATACTAAGGTGTAGACAATCAAAATCCTAATTCTAAGAAGTAAGATTTAAAAAATTCTATCAGGGGGAGGAGCAAGATGGCGGAAGAGCAGGGTCCCCAAATCACCTGTCTCCACCAAATTACCTAGAAAACCTTCCAATCATCCTGAAAATCTATGAATTCGGCCTGAGATTTAAAGAGAGAACACCTGGAATGCAACAGTGAGAAGAGTTCGCGCTTCCATCAAGGTAGGAAGACGGGGAAAAAGAAGTAAAGAAACAAAGGCCTCCAAGGGGGAGGGGCCCCGCGAGGAGCCGGGCTGAGGCCGGGGCGAGTGTCCCCAGGACAGGAGAGCCCCGTCCCGGAGGAGCAGGAGCTGCACCGACCTTCCCGGGGGAAAGGGGCTCGCGGGGAGTTGGAGCAGGACCCAGGAGGGCGAGGATGCCCTCGGGCTCCCCGGGACAGTAACAGAGCAACTGCGCGCCCAGGAGAGTGCGCCGAGCTCCCTAAGGGCTGCAGCGCGCACGGCGGGACCCGGCGGGACCCGGAGCAGCCAGGAGGGGCTCGGGCGGCGGCTCCGCGGAGGGGGCTGCGGGGCGGGAGCAGCTCGGGGGGGCTCGGGCAGAGGAAGAGGCTCCGTGCGGAGGGGGCTGCGCGGTTCCAGGAGCAGCTCGGAGGGGCTCGGGCAGAGGAAGAGGCTCCGTGCGGAGGGGGCTGCGCGGTTCCAGGAGCAGCTCGGGGGGCTCGGGCGGCGGCTCCGCGGAGGGGGCTGCGCGGCCCGGGAGCGCGAATCCACCAGCGCAGGCTCCGGAGCACAGGGCGCCGGGACACAGCCCAGGATCCGGCCTCCCCCGGGACAGGCAGAGGCCGGGAGGGCCCAGGACAGCGAGGACGCTCCTGCCCCAGCTGAGCAGATCAGCGGCCCCGCCCCGGAGCCTCCAGGCCCTGCAGACGGAGTTCCTGCCGGAGCTGAATCCAGGTTTCCAGAGCTGGCCCCGCCACTGGGGCTGTTCCTCCTGCGGCCTCACGGGGTAAACAACCCCCACTGAGCCCTGCACCAGGCAGGGGCACAGCAGTTCCCCCAACTGCTAACACCTGAAAATCAGCACAACAGGCCCCTCCCCCAGAACACCAGCTAGACTGACAACTTCCAGGAGAAGCCAAGGGACTTAAAGTACACAGAATCAGAAGATACTCCCCGGTGGTTCTTTTTTTTTGTTTGTTTTGCTTTTTGATTTGTTTCCTTCCCCCACCCCCCTTTTTTTTTCTCCTTTTTCTTTCTCTTTTTCTTCTCTCTTTTTTTTTTCGTTTTTTTTTCTTCCCTTTTTTTTCTCTTTCTCTTTTCTTTCCTTCTTTCTCTCCTCTCTTTTTCTCTTTTTCCCAATACAACTTGCTTTTGGCCACTCTGCACTGAGCAAAATGACTAGAAGGAAAACCTCACCTCAAAAGAAAGAATCAGAAACAGTCCTCTCTCCCACAGAGTTACAAAATCTGGATTACAATTCAATGTCAGAAAGCCAATTCAGAAGCACTATTATACAGCTACTGGTGGCTCTAGAAAAAAGCATAAAGGACTCAAGAGACTTCATGACTGCAGAATTTAGAGCTAATCAGGCAGAAATTAAAAATCAATTGAATGAGATGCAATCCAAACTAGAAGTCCTAACGACGAGGGTTAACGAGGTGGAAGAACGAGTGAGTGACATAGAAGACAAGTTGATAGCAAAGAGGGAAACTGAGGAAAAAAGAGACAAACAATTAAAAGACCATGAGGATAGATTAAGGGAAATAAACGACAGCCTGAGAAAGAAAAACCTACGTTTAATTGGGGTTCCCGAGGGCGCCGAAAGGGACAGAGGGCCAGAATATGTATTTGAACAAATTCTAGCTGAAAACTTTCCTAATCTGGGAAGGGAAACAGGCATTCAGATCCAGGAAATAGAGAGATCCCCCCCTAAAATCAATAAAAACCGTTCAACACCTCGACATTTAATAGTGAAGCTTGCAAATTCCAAAGATAAGGAGAAGATCCTTAAAGCAGCAAGAGACAAGAAATCCCTGACTTTTATGGGGAGGAGTATTAGGGTAACAGCAGACCTCTCCACAGAGACCTGGCAGGCCAGAAAGGGCTGGCAGGATATATTCAGGGTCCTAAATGAAAAGAACATGCAACCAAGGATACTTTATCCAGCAAGGCTCTCATTCAAAATGGAAGGAGAGATAAAGAGCTTCCAAGACAGGCAGCAACTAAAAGAATATGTGACCTCCAAACCAGCTCTGCAAGAAATTTTAAGGGGGACTCTTAAAATTCCCCTTTAAGAAGAAGTTCAGTGGAACAGTCCACAAAAACAAGGACTGAATAGATATCATGATGATACTAAACTCATATCTCTCAATAGTAACTCTGAATGTGAACGGGCTTAATGACCCCATCAAAAGGCGCAGGGTTTCAGACTGGATAAAAAAGCAGGACCCATCTATTTGCTGTCTACAAGAGACTCATTTTAGACAGAAGGACACCTACAGCCTGAAAATAAAAGGTTGGAGAACCATTTACCATTCGAATGGTCCTCAAAAGAAAGCAGGGGTAGCCATCCTTATATCAGATAAACTAAAATTTACCCCAAAGACTGTAGTGAGAGATGAAGAGGGACACTATATCATACTTAAAGGATCTATTCAACAAGAGGACTTAACAATCCTCAATATATATGCCCCGAATGTGGGAGCTGCCAAATATATCAATCAATTATTAACCAAAGTGAAGAAATACTTAGATAATAATACACTTATACTTGGTGACTTCAACCTAGCGCTTTCTATACTCGATAGGTCTTCTAAGCACAACATCTCCAAAGAAACGAGAGCTTTAAATGATACACTGGACCAGATGGATTTCACAGATATCTACAGAACTTTACATCCAAACTCAACTGAATACACATTCTTCTCAAGCGCACATGGAACTTTCTCCAGAATAGACCACATATTGGGTCACAAATCGGGTCTGAACCGATACCAAAAGATTGGGATTGTCCCCTGCATATTCTCAGACCATAATGCCTTGAAATTAGAACTAAATCACAACAAGAAGTTTGGAAGGACCTCAAACACGTGGAGGTTAAGGACCATCCTGCTAAAAGATAAAAGGGTCAACCAGGAAATTAAGGAAGAATTAAAAAGATTCATGGAAACTAATGAGAATGAAGATACAACCATTCAAAATCTTTGGGATGCAGCAAAAGCAGTCCTAAGGGGGAAATACATCGCAATACAAGGCATCCATTCAAAAACTGGAAAGAACTCAAATACAAAAGCTAACCTTACACATAAAGGAGCTAGAGAAAAAACAGCAAATAGATCCTACACCCAAGAGAAGAAGGGAGTTAATAAAGATTCGAGCAGAACTCAACGAAATCGAGACCAGAAGAACTGTGGAACAGATCAACAAAACCAGGAGTTGGTTCTTTGAAAGAATTAACAAGATAGATAAACCATTAGCCAGCCTTATTAAAAAGAAGAGAGAGAAGACTCAAATTAATAAAATCATGAATGAGAAAGGAGAGATCACTACCAACACCAAGGAAATACAAACGATTTTAAAAACATATTATGAACAGCTATACGCCAATAAATTAGGCAATCTAGAAGAAATGGACGCATTCCTGGAAAGCCACAAACTACCAAAACTGGAACAGGAAGAAATAGAAAACCTGAACAGGCCAATAACCAGGGAGGAAATTGAAGCAGTCATCAAAAACCTCCCAAGGCACAAGAGTCCAGGGCCAGATGGCTTCCCAGGGGAATTTTATCAAACATTTAAAGAAGAAACCATACCTATTCTCCTAAAGCTGTTTGGAAAGATAGAAAGAGATGGAGTACTTCCAAATTCGTTCTATGAGGCCAGCATCACCTTAATTCCAAAACCAGACAAAGACCCCACCAAAAAGGAGAATTATAGACCACATACTGATGAACATGGATGCAAAAATTCTCAACAAGATACTGGCCAATAGGATCCAACAATACATTAAGAAAATTATTCACCATGACCAAGTAGGATTTATCCCTGGGACACAAGGCTGGTTCAACACCCATAAAACAATCAATGTGATTCATCATATCAGCAAGAGAAAAACCAAGAACCATAGGATCCTCTCATTGGATGCAGAGAAAGCATTTGACAAAATACAGCATCCATTCCTGATCAAAACTCTTCAGAGTGTAGGGATAGAGGGAACATTCCTCGACATCTTAAAAGCCATCTATGAAAAGCCCACAGCAAATATCATTCTCAATGGGGAAGCACTGGGAGCCTTTCCCCTAAGATCAGGAACAAGACAGGGATGTCCACTCTCACCACTGCTGTTCAACATAGTACTGGAAGTCCTAGCCTCAGCAATCAGACAACAAAAAGACATTAAAGGCATTCAAATTGGCAAAGAAGAAGTCAAACTCTCCCTCTTCGCCGATGACATGATACTCTACATAGAAAACCCAAAAGTCTCCACCCCAAGATTGCTAGAACTCATACAGCAATTCGGTAGCATGGCAGGATACAAAATCAATGCCCAGAAGTCAGTGGCATTTCTATACACTAACAATGAGACTGAAGAAAGAGAAATTAAGGAGTCAATCCCATTTACAATTGCACCCCAAAGCATAAGATACCTAGGAATAAACCTAACCAAAGATGTAAAGGATCTATACCCTCAAAACTATAGAACACTTCTGAAAGAAATTGAGGAAGACACAAAGAGATGGAAAAATATTCCATGCTCATGGATTGGCAGAATTAATATTGTGAAAATGTCAATGTTACCCAGGGCAATATACACGTTTAATGCAATCCCTATCAAAATACCATGGAGTTTCTTCAGAGAGTTAGAACAAATTATTTTAAGATTTGTGTGGAATCAGAAAAGACCCCGAATAGCCAGGGGAATTTTAAAAAAGAAAACCATATCTGGGGGCATCACAATGCCAGATTTCAGGTTGTACTACAAAGCTGTGGTCATCAAGACAGTGTGGTACTGGCACAAAAACAGACACATAGATCAGTGGAACAGAATAGAGAATCCAGAAGTGGACCCTGAACTTTATCGGCAACTAATATTCGATAAAGGAGGAAAGACTATCCATTGGAAGAAAGACAGTCTCTTCAATAAATGGTGCTGGGAAAATTGGACATCCACATGC
This sequence comes from Canis lupus dingo, assembly GCF_003254725.2. NCBI lineage: Eukaryota > Metazoa > Chordata > Mammalia > Carnivora > Canidae > Canis > Canis lupus. The sequence goes on from NC_064251.1 coordinate 16,187,663, forward strand.
AGAAGAATGAAACTAGACCACTCTCTTTCACCATACACAAACATAAACTCAAAATGGATGAAAGATCTAAATGTGAGACAAGATTCCATCAAAATCCTAGAGAAGAACACAGGCAACACCCTTTTTGAACTCGGCCACAGTAATGTCTTGCAAGATACATCCACGAAGGCAAAAGAAACAAAAGCAAAAATGAACTATTGGGACTTCATCAAGATAAGAAGCTTTTGCACAGCAAAGGATACAGTCAACAAAACTAAAAGACAACCTACAGAATGGGAGAAGATATTTGCAAATGACATATCAGATAAAGGGCTAGTTTCCAAGATCTATAAAGAACTTCTTAAACTCAACACCAAAGAAACAAACAATCCAATCATGAAATGGGCAAAAGACATGAACAGAAATCTCACAGAGGAAGACATAGACATGGCCAACATGCACATGAGAAAATGCTCTGCATCACTTGCCATCAGGGAAATACAAATCAAAACCACAATGAGATACCACCTCACACCAGTGAGAATGGGGAAAATTAACAAGGCAGGAAACAACAAATGTTGGAGAGGATGCGGAGAAAAGGGAACCCTCTTACACTGTTGGTGGGAATGTGAACTGGTGCAGCCACTCTGGAAAACTGTGTGGAGGTTCCTCAAACAGTTAAAAATATACCTGCCCTACGACCCAGCAATTGCACTGTTGGGGATCTACCCCAAAGATACAAATGCAATGAAACGCCGGGACACCTGCACCCCGATGTTTCTAGCAGCAATGGCCACGATAGCCAAACTGTGGAAGGAGCCTCGGTGTCCAACGAAAGATGAGTGGATAAAGAAGATGTGGTTTATGTATACAATGGAATATTACTCAGCTATTAGAAATGACAAATACCCACCATTTGCTTCAACGTGGATGGAACTGGAGGGTATTATGCTGAGTGAAGTAAGCCAGTCGGAGAAGGACAAACATTATATGTTCTCATTCATTTGGGGAATATAAATAATAGTGAAAAGGAATATAAGGGAAGGGGGAAGAAATGTGTGGGAAATATCAGAAAGGGAGACAGAACGTAAAGACTGCTAACTCTGGGAAACGAACTAGGGGTGGTAGAAGGGGAGGAGGGCGGGGGGTGGGAGTGAATGGGTGACGGGCACTGGGGGTTATTCTGTATGTTAGTAAATTGAACACCAATAAAAAAAAAAGAGAGAAAAAAAAATAAAATGTGGACCAAGGCAAAAATAAAAATAAAAAATAAAAAATAAAAAATTCTATCAGGTACACCTGGGCAGCTCAGGAGTTGAGCGTCTGCCTTTGGCTCAGGGTGTGATCCCAGGGTACCGGAATCAAATTCCATATCGGGCTCCTTGTAGGGAGCCTACTTCTCCCTCTGCTATGTCTCTACCTCTCCCTGTGTCTCTCATGAATAAATAAATAAAATCTTTAAAAAATTCTATAAAATAAAAGACAAAATGGTAGAATAAACAAAGAAATAAAAAAATCTTTGAAATATAATTTTGAGTAAAACGTATACTCTTAGATTAATATTAACTTCTCACCTGTAAGAGTTTTCACTCCATCCATCAACTTATCAAAATCAACCTTCCCATAACCTATAAGAATGGGTAAAAATAAGAATAATAAGGTGATCCAGACTCAGAGAAACAAAGTATGAAACCCCTATATTGTGAAAGTCTACTTTTTCTCATTGTGCCCTATCTCAATCTTAAACTTATAAATCCTGGCTTTTAGAAACTCTGTAATAGAACATGTGCCCTATTCCCTATTAGAGGTTGATAAACTATGGAACACTAGCCAAATTCAGCCCACCATCTATTTTTTTTCTAAGGTACATGTATCTTTTTACATTTTCACCACCTATTTTTATATGGTCCATGAGCTAAGAATCATTTTTACATTTTTAAATGGTTGAAAACCCCAAAAGGATATTATTTGTGACACATAAAATTTATATAAATTTCAAATTTTAGTGTCTATAAATAAAATCTTTTTTTAAAATTTGGATCCTGATTTATTTATTTTTATTTATTTATTTATTTATTGGTGTTCAATTTGCCAACATATAGAATAACACCCAATGCTCATCCCGTCAAGTGCTCCCCTCAGTGCCGGTTACCCAGTCACCCCCACCCCCAGCCCACCTCCCTTTTTACCACCCCTTGTTCGTTTCCCAGAGTTAGGTGTCTCTCATGTTCTGTCTCCCTTTCTGATATTTCCCACTCAATTTTTCTCCTTTCCCCTTTACTCCCTTTCACTATTTTTTATATTCCCCAAATGAATGAGACCATATAAAGTTTGTCCTTCTCTGATTGACTAATTTCACTCAGCATAATACCCTCCAGTTCCATCCACATCAAAGCAAATGGTGGGTATTTGTCGTTTCTAATGGCTGAGTTATATTCCATTGTATACATACACCACATCTTCTTTATCCATTCATCTTTCGATGGACACCGAGGCTCCTTCCACATTTTGGCTATTGTGGACATTGCTGCTAGAAACATCGGGGTGCAGGTGTCCCAGCATTTCATTGCCTCTGTATCTTTGGGGGTAAATCCCCAGCAGTGCAATTGCTGGGTTGTAGGGCAGATCTATTTTTAATTCTTTGAGGAACCTCCAGAGTGGCTGCACCAGTTCACATTCCCACCAACAGTGCAAGAGGGTTCCCCTTTCTCCACATCCTCTCCAACATTTGTTGTTTCCTGCCTTGTTAATTTTCCCGATTCTCACTGGTGTGAGGTGGTATCTCATTGTGGTTTTGATTTCGCTGATGGCAAGGGATGAGGAGCATTTTCTCATGTGCTTGTTGGCCCTGTCTATGTCTTCCTCTGTGAGATTTCTGTTCATGTCTTTTGCCCATTTCATGATTGGATTGTTGGTTTCTTTGCTGTTGAGTTTAATAAGTTCTTTATAGATCTTGGATACTAGTCCTTTTTCTGATACGTCATTTGCAAATATCTTTCTATACACTTGACAATGAGACTGAAGAAAGAGAAATTAAGGAGTCAATCCCATTTACAATTGCACCCCAAAGCATAAGATACCTAGGAATAAACCTAACCGAAGGGGTAAATATACCCTAAAAACTATAGAACACTTCTGAAGGAACCTTAGGAAGACACAAAGAGATGGAAAAATATTCCATGCTCATGGATTGGAAGAATTAATATTGTGAAAATGTCAATGCTTCCCAGGGCAATTTACACATTTAATGCAACCCCTATCAAAATACCATGGACTTTCTTCAGAGAGTTGGAACAAATCATCTTAAGATTTGTGTGGAATCAGAAAAGACCCCGAATAGCCAGGGGAATTTTTAAAAAGAAAACCATATCTGGGGGCATCACAATGCCAGATTTCAGGTTGTACTAAAAGCTGTGATCATCAAGACAGTGTGGTACTGGCACAAAAACAGACACATAGATCAATGGAACAGAATAGAGAATCCAGAAGTGGACCCTCAACTTTATGGTCAACTAATATTCGACAAAGGAGGAAAGACTATCCACTGGAAAAAGGACAGTCTCTTCAATAAATGGTGCTGGGAAAAATTGGACAGCCACATGCAGAAGAATGAAACTAGATCATTCTCTTACACCATACACAAAGATAAACTCAAAATGGATGAAAGATCTTAATGTGAGACAAGAATCCATCAAAATCCTAGAGGAGAACACAGGTAACACCCTTTTTGAACTTGGTCACAGTAACTTCTTGCAAGATACATCCATGAAGGCAAGAGAAACAAAAGCAAAAATGAACTATTGGGACTTCATCAAGATAAGAAGCTTTTGCACAGCAAAAGAAACAGTCAACAAAAGTAAAAGACAAAAAAAAAGTAAAAGACAACCTACATAAATAAAATCTTATTGGAACACAGACACACTCATTTGTTTACACATTGTTTATGGCTGCTATTGCACAACAGCAAAATTGAATTGATGATAGAGATCATATCGTCCACAAAGCCTAAAATAATTATTATCTGGCCTTTACAGAAACATTGCCAACTCTTCCCTAGATGATGGAGTCTACAGACTGACAATATATACTTCTGAGTTATTTAGATTTATCTTACTTTATAAACATGGGAGAAACCATTACTGATGTTGACCATATTCTATGACCTTGCTCAATTATGGTATGGCCATAAAGCCTACGTATCATCATATAATAAATGGAAAAATGATAATACTTTTACAATCTTTCATATAATCCCAATCTAAGTCTTCAATTACTATGATAATCATGGAATAGCTAGTGATGCATTATTGGTATACCTTTGAAGCAACTGTTAAAAAGATTTAATCATCTCATTATAGGCAAATTTCCCTTCCTTTCTTACTTTCCACTACTTTTATTTATTTAGTCATATATTAGTTACTGACAAGTGGCCAAGAAGTCCCTAGGCAGTGGTGTAGTGTTTAACCGGTCATCAAGATGACCACTGAATCTGAATCTGTCAGGTTGGCTTGTCGCATTTCTGCAGATTTTGATGGTAATGAGACAATAAGCCCAAATGGATTAAGACAGTTAATTACTTATAAATGAGAAGCAAGATCAGCATGGTGTTGGATCTCTGCCTCTTTAGTCCTAGGTACATCACTGAACCAGCTGGGCCAGATGACTGGTGGCACATACAATGAGATCTTCTGATACCAAGGAGCTCACTCAACACTATAAGCAACCAGTTTTATGGACTTACACAGAAATCTGCAACTGTGTACCCTAAGGGAGAGGGGTGTGAAGTCTGAGTTCAATTGAACTTAGGGAGATGAAGGAGCAATGACCTTGTAACAATCTCCTGCAGATGGGGAAGCAGATGGAGAAACTGTTTGGTGGCAGCTTCTCATAAGGCTGCTTATGTCCCCTTGTTCCAGGAGGCATCATGAAGCTTTCAACAAAGACTCAGGTTAGATTTGTGTCAAGATGTATTGATGTGGCCTATGTGGAGATGTGCAAAGTTGTCAGAGAAGAGCATTTCCCTCAAGTTACATACCTAATATTTGAAATATGCTAGAGGTACAAAGATATTTAAAGTACACTCTCTACTATTACTTCAGAGTTTAGAAAAACTGCTTTGCTGAGTAAATAAATTTCAGAGATAGTGGACAGTTGTGGAAGACTCTTGATCCAATTGCCTGATGTATTCTTATACACACCACATAGTAACTTTCCTTTTCTATATATAACAAATTAAATTAGGGGATTATTACCCATTATTCTTAAGCAAAATATTTTAAATATACATGTGTCCTACTGCAAAAGATAGAGTATAAACTATAATTAAGAATATGAAAACCATCTAGACCTGGATATTTAGTCACTTTCTCCCTTATTATTTAGAATGTTTATATTTATTGAATGATATTTAAGCAGATTTTTAAAATACTCCTATGCAAATATAAAAATATGTGAAATAAACTTGCAATTAGTATAACTTCATATTTAGAGTCTAATTCTTTCAAATTGCCATTCAACTCTTCAACTTAGAATCACTGGTGCATATATATTTTTGAACTAGCATTTTCGTTTTCTTTGAATAAGTACTCAGAATTATTGGATCATATGGTATTTCTATTTCTAATTTCTTGAGGAATCTCTGTATTCAGCAATATCAATTTACATTCCCACCAATAGTGAATGAGAGTTCCTTTTCCTCCACATCTTCACCAACACTTGTTATTTCTTATGTTTTTGATTTTAGCCAGTTTGACAAGTGTGATGATATTTCATTGTGATTTTGATTTGCATTTCCCTGATGAGTGATACTGAATAACTTTTCATGTGTCTGTTGGCCATCTGTATGTCTTCCTCAGGGAAGATCTATTCAGGTCCTCTGACCATTTTTAAATCAGATTGTTTTTTGGTGTTAAGTTGTAAAACGTCTTTATATATTTCGGATATTAACCCTTTATTGGATATATCATTTGCAAATATCTTCTCCCATTTGGTAGGTTGCCTTTCTGTTTCGTTCATGATTTCCTTCACTGTGCAAAAGCTTTTTATTTTGATGTAGTCCCAATAGTTTATTTTTGCTTTTGTCTCCCTTGCCTTAGAAGACATATCTGGAAAAATACTGCTATGGCTTATGTCAAAGAGATTACTGCTTGTGTTCTCTTACAGGATTTTTATAGTTTTAGGTTTCACATTTAGATTTTGAATCCATTTTTTAAAAGATTTTATTCATTTATTCATGAGAGACACACAGAGAGAGGCAGAGATGTAAGCAGAGGGAGAAGCAGGCTCCATGTAGGGAGCTGGATGTGGGACTCCATCCCAGGACTGCAGGATCATGCCAAAGGCAGGTGCTCAACCACTGAGCCACCCAGGTGTCCCTTGAATCCATTTTTTAAAAGATTTTGTTTTTCTATTTGAGACAGAATGTAAGAACCAGTGAGAGAAAGAGAGCACCAATAGTGGGGAGGGACAGAGAGAGAACAAGCAGACTTCTTGTGAGCAGGGAGCCAAATGCATCGCTTGACCCCAGGAACCTGGGATCATGACCCAAGCAGAAGGCAGGTGCTTAACTGACCAAGCCACCCAGGTATTCCAGTTTTTAACCCATTTTAAGTTTCTTTTTGTGTATGGTATTGGAAAGTGGTCCAGTTTCAATGTTCAGTTTTTCCAACACTATTTGTTGAAGAGACTATTCCACATTGTATATTCTTGCCTTCTTTGCCATAGATTAATTGACCATATCATCATGGATTTATTTCTGGGACCCCTATTCTGTTCCATTGATCTATGTGTCTATTTCGTGCCAGTATCATACTGTTTTGATTACCACAGCTTTATGGTATATCTTGAAATATGGAATTGTGATATCTCCAGCTTTGTTTTTCTTTCTCTGCCTCTCTCTCTGTCTCTCTCATGAATAGATAAATAAATCTTTTTTTAAAAAAGGAGCAGTTTAAGAAGGTATAGAATATATAAGATTAAGAGAATTATGTTTGTTTATTTATTTATTTATTTATTTATTTATTTATTTATTTATTATTGGTGCTCGTTTGCTAACATATAGAATAACACCCAGTGTTCATCCCATCAAGTGCCCCCCTCAGTGCCCGTCACCCAGTCACCCCCAACCCCCGGCTTACCTCTCTTTCTAAGAAAATTATGTTTTTATTTGTTTTGTTTTGTTTTTAATTTTTTATTGGTGTTCAATTTACTAACATACAGAATAACCCCCAGTGCCCGTCACCCATTCACTCCCACCCCCTGCCCTCCTCCCCTTCTACCACCCCTAGTTCGTTTCCCAGAGTTAGCAGTCTTTACGTTCTGTCTCCCTTTCTGATATTGCCCACACATTTCTTCTCCCTTCCCTTATAATCCCTTTCACTATTATTTATATTCCCCAAATGAATGAGAACATATAATGTTTGTCCTTCTCCGACTGACTGACTTCACTCAGCATAATACCCTCCAGTTCCATCCACGTTGAAGCAAATGGTGGGTATTTGTCATTTCTAATAGCTGAGTAATATTCCATTGTATACATAAACCACATCTTCTTTATCCATTCATCTTTCGTTGGACACCGAGGCTCCTTCCACAGTTTGGCTATCGTGGCCATTGCTGCTAGAAACATCGGGGTGCAGGTGTCCCGGCGTTTCACTGCATCTGTATCTTTGTGGTAAATCCCCAATAGTGCAATTGCTGGGTCGTAGGGCAGGTCTATTTTTAACTCTTTGAGGAACCTCCACACAGTTTTCCAGAGTGGCTGCATCAGTTCACATTCCCACCAACAGTGTAAGAGGGTTCCCTTTTCTCCGCATCCCCTCCAACATTTGTTGTTTCCTGCCTTGTTAATTTGCCCCATTCTCACTGGTGTGAGGTGGTATCTCATTGTGGTTTTGATATGTATTTCCCTGATGGCAAGTGATGCAGAGCATTTTCTCATATGCATGTTGGCCATGTCTATGTCTTCCTCTGTGAGATTTCTCTTCATGTCTTTTGCCCATTTCATGATTGGATTGTTTGTTTCTTTGGTGTTGAGTTTAAGAAGTTCTTCATAGATCTTGGAAACTAGCCCTTTATCTGATATGTCATTTGCAAATATCTTCTCCCATTCTGTAGGTTGTCTTTGAGTTTTGTTGACTGTATCCTTTGCTGTGCAAAAGCTTCTTATCTTGATGAAGTCCCAATAGTTCATTTTTGCTTTTGTTTCTTTTGCCGTCGTGGATGTATCTTGCAAGAAGTTACTGTGGCCGAGTTCAAAAAGGGTGTTGCCTGTGTTCTCCTCTAGGATTTTGATGGAATCTTGTCTCACATTTAGATCTTTCATCCATTTTGAGTTTATCTTTGTGTATGGTGAAAGAGAGTGGTCTAGTTTCATTCTTCTGCATGTGGATGTCCAATTTTCCCAGCACCATTTATTGAAGAGACTGTCTTTCTTCCAATGGATAGTCTTTCCTCCTTTATCGAATATTAGTTGACCATAAAGTTCAGGGTCCACTTCTGGGTTCTCTATTCAGTTCCACTGATCTATGTGTCTGTTTTTGTGCCAGTACCACACTGTCTTGATGACCACAGCTTTGTAGTACAACCTGAAATCTGGCATTGTGATGCCCCCAGATATGGTTTTCTTTTTTAAAATTCCCCTGGCTATTCGGGGTCTTTTCTGATTCCACACAAATCTTAAAATAATTTGTTCTAACTCTCTGAAGAAACTCCATGGTATTTTGATAGGGATTGCATTAAACGTGTATATTGCCCTGGGTAACATTGACATTTTCACAATATTAATTCTGCCAATCCATGAGCATGGAATATTTTTCCATCTCTTTGTGTCTTCCTCAATTTCTTTCAGAAGTGTTCTATAGTTTTGAGGGCATAGATCCTTTACATCTTTGGTTAGGTTTATTCCTAGGTATCTTATGCTTTGGGGTGCAATTGTAAATGGGATTGACTCCTTAATTTCTCTTTCTTCAGTCTCATTGTTAGTGTATAGAAATGCCACTGACTTCTGGGCATTGATTTTGTATCCTGCCATGCTACCGAATTGCTGTATGAGTTCTAGCAATCTTGGGGTGGAGACTTTTGGGTTTTCTATGTAGAGTATCATGTCATCGGCGAAGAGGGAGAGTTTGACTTCTTCTTTGCCAATTTGAATGCCTTTAATGTCTTTTTGTTGTCTGATTGCTGAGGCTAGGACTTCCAGTACTATGTTGAACAGCAGTGGTGAGAGTGGACATCCCTGTCTTGTTCCTGATCTTAGGGGAAAGGCTCCCAGTGCTTCCCCATTGAGAATGATATTTGCTGTGGGCTTTTCATAGATGGCTTTTAAGATGTCGAGGAATGTTCCCTCTATCCCTACACTCTGAAGAGTTTTGATCAGGAATGGATGCTGTATTTTGTCAAATGCTTTCTCTGCATCCAATGAGAGGATCATATGGTTCTTGGTTTTTCTCTTGCTGATATGATGAATCACATTGATTGTTTTATGGGTGTTGAACCAGCCTTGTGTCCCAGGGATAAATCCTACTTGGTCATGGTGAATAATTTTTTTAATGTATTGTTGGATCCTATTGGCCAGTATCTTGTTGAGAATTTTTGCATCCATGTTCATCAGGGATATTGGTCTGTAAACTCCTTTTTGGTGGGGTCTTTGTCTGGTTTTGGAATTAAGGTGATGCTGGCCTCATAGAACGAATTTGGAAGTACTCCAACTCTTTCTATCTTTCCAAACAGCTTTAGGAGAATAGGTATGGTTTCTTCTTTAAACGTTTGATAAAATTCCCCTGGGAAGCCATCTGGCCCTGGACTCTTGTGTCTTGGGAGGTTTTTGATGACTGCTTCAATTTCCTCCCTGGTTATTGGCCTGTTAAGGTTTTCTATTTCTTCCTGTTCCAGTTTTGGTAGTTTGTGGCTTTCCAGGAATGCGTCCATTTCTTCTAGATTGCCTAATTTATTGGCGTATAGCAGTTCATAATATGTTTTTAAAATCGTTTGTATTTCCTTGGTGTTGGTAGTGATCTCTTCTTTCTCATTCATGATTTTATTAATTTGAGTCTTCTGTTTCTTCTTTTTAATAAGGCTGGCTAATGGTTTATCTATGTTATTAATTCTTTCAAAGAACCAACTCCTGGTTCTGTTGATCTGTTCCACAGTTCTTCTGGTCTCGATTTCGTTGAGTTCTGCTCGAATCTTTATTAACTCCCTTCTTCTCTTGGGTGTAGGATCTATTTGCTGTTTTTTCTCTAGCTCCTTTATGTGTAAGGTTAGCTTTTGTATTTGAGTTCTTTCCAGTTTTTGAATGGATGCTTGTATTGCGATGTATTTCCCCCTTAGGACTGCTTTTGCTGCATCCCAAAGATTTTGAACGGTTGTATCTTCATTCTCATTACTTTCCATGAATCTTTTTAATTCTTCCTTAATTTCCTGGTTGACCCTTTCATCTTTTAGCAGGATGGTCCTTAACCTCCACGTGTTTGAGGTCCTTCCAAACTTCTTGTTGTGATTTAGTTCTAATTTCAAGGCATTATGGTCTGAGAATATGCAGGGGACGATCCCAATCTTTTGGTATCGGTTCAGACCCGATTTGTGACCCAATATGTGGTCTATTCTGGAGAAAGTTCCATGTACACTTGAGAAGAATGTATATTCAGTTGAGTTTGGATGTAAAGTTCTGTAGATATCTGTGAAATCCATCTGGTCCAGTGTATCATTTAAAGCTCTCGTTTCTTTGGAGATGTTGTGCTTAGAAGACCTATCGAGTATAGAAAGAGCTAGATTGAAGTCACCAAGTATAAGTGTATTATTATCTAAGTATTTCTTCACTTTGGTTAATAATTGATTGATATATTTGGCAGCTCCCACATTCGGGGCATATATATTGAGGATTGTTAAGTCCTCTTGTTGAATAGATCCTTTAAGTATGATATAGTGTCCCTCTTCATCTCTCACTACAGTCTTTGGGGTAAATTTTAGTTTATCTGATATAAGGATGGCTACCCCTGCTTTCTTTTGAGGACCATTCGAATGGTAAATGGTTCTCCAACCTTTTATTTTCAGGCTGTAGGTGTCCTTCTGTCTAAAATGAGTCTCTTGTAGACAGCAAATAGATGGGTCCTGCTTTTTTATCCAGTCTGAAACCCTGCGCCTTTTGATGGGGTCGTTAAGCCCGTTCACATTCAGAGTTACTATTGAGAGATATGAGTTTAGTGTCATCATGATATCTATTCAGTCCTTGTTTTTGTGGACTGTTCCACTGAACTTCTTCTTAAAGGGGAATTTTAAGAGTCCCCCTTAAAATTTCTTGCAGAGCTGGTTTGGAGGTCACATATTCTTTTAGTTGCTGCCTGTCTTGGAAGCTCTTTATCTCTCCTTCCATTTTGAATGAGAGCCTTGCTGGATAAAGTATTCTCGGTTGCATGTTCTTGTCATTTAGGACCCTGAATATATCCTGCCAGCCCTTTCTGGCCTGCCAGGTCTCTGTGGAGAGGTCTGCTGTTACCCTAATACTCCTCCCCATAAAAGTCAGGGATTTCTTGTCTCTTGCTGCTTTAAGGATCTTCTCCTTATCTTTGGAATTTGCAAGCTTCACTATTAAATGTCGAGGTGTTGAACGGTTTTTATTGATTTTAGGGGGGGATCTCTCTATTTCCTGGATCTGAATGCCTGTTTCCCTTCCCAGATTAGGAAAGTTTTCAGCTAGAATTTGTTCAAATACATATTCTGGCCCTCTGTCCCTTTCCGCACCCTCGGGAACACCAATTAAACTTGAGTTTTTCTTCCTCAGGCTGTCGTTTATTTCCCTTAATCTATCTTCATGGTCTTTTAATTGTGTCTTTTTTCCTCAGTTTCCCTCTTTGCTATCAACTTGTCTTCTATGTCACTCACTCGTTCTTCCACCTCGTTAACCCTCGTCATTAGGACTTCTAGTTTGGATTGCATCTCATTCAATTGATTTTTAATTTCTGCCTGATTAGCTCTAAATTCTGCAGTCATGAAGTCTCTTGAGTCCTTTATGCTTTTTTCTAGAGCCACCAGTAGCTGTATAATAGTGCTTCTGAATTGGCTTTCTGACATTGAATTGTAATCCAGATTTTGTAACTCTGTGGGAGAGAGGACTGTTTCTGATTCTTTCTTTTGAGGTGAGGTTTTCCTTCTAGTCATTTTGCTCAGTGCAGAGTGGCCAAAAGCAAGTTGTATTGGGAAAAGGAGAAAAAGAGAGGAGAGAAAGAAGGAAAGAAAAGAGAAAGAGAAAAAAAAAGGAAGAAAAAAAAACGAAAAAGAAAAAAAAAGGGAAGAAGAAGAGAAAGAAAAAGAAAGGAAAAAAAAAGGGGGGTGGGGGAAGGAAACAAATCAAAAAGCAAAGCAAAACAAAACAGAACAAAAAAAAAAAAAAAAAAAGAACCACGGGAAGTATCTTCTGATTCTGTGTACTTTAAGTCCCTTGGCTTCCCCTGGAAGTTGTCAGTCAGTCTAGCTGGTCTTCTGGGGGAGGGGCCTGCTGTGCTGATTTTCAGGTGTTAGCAGTTGGGGGAGCTGCTGTGCCCCTGCCTGGTGCAGGGCTCAGTGGGAGTTGTTTACCCAGTGAGGCCGCAGGAGGAACAGCCCCAGTGGCTGGGCAGCTCTGGAAACCTGGATTCAGCCCCCGCAGGAACTCCGGAGCTCTCAGTCTGCAGGACCTGGAGGCTCCGGGGCGGGGCCGCTGATCTGCTCAGCTCCGGGCAGAAGCGTCCTCGCTGTCCTGGGCCCTCCCGGCCTCTGCCTGTCCCGGGGGAGGCCGGATCCTGGGCTGTGTCCCGGCGCCCTGTGCTCCGGAGCCTGCGCTGGTGGATTCGCGCTCCCGGGCCGCGCAACCCCCTCCGCGGAGCCGCCGCCCGAGCCCCCCGAGCTGCTCCTGGAACCGCGCAGCCCCCTCCGCACGGAGCCTCTTCCTCTGCCCGAGCCCCTCCGAGCTGCTCCCGGGGCCGTGCAGCCCCCTCTGCGGAGCCGCCGCCGGAGCCCCTCCAGCTGCTCCAGGTCCCGCAGGGTCCCGCGGTGCGCGCTGCAGCCCTTAGGGAGCTCGGCGCACTCTCCTGGGCGCGCAGTTGCTGTTACTGTCCCGGGGAGCCCGAGGGCATCCCCTCCCTCCTGGGTCCTGCTCCACCTCCCCGCAAGGCCTTTCCGCCCCGGAAGGTTGGTGCAGCTCCTGCTTCTCCCGGACGGGGCTCTCCTGTCCTGGGGACACTCGCCCCGGCCTCAGCCCGGCTCCTCGCGGGGCCCCTCCCCCTTGGAGGCCTTTGTTTCTTTATTTCTTTTTCCCCGTCTTCCTACCTTGATAGAAGCGCGAACTCTTCTCACTGTTGCATTCCAGGTGTTCTCTCTTTAATTCTCAGGCCGAATTCACAGATTTTCAGGATGATTGGAAGGTTTTCTAGGTAATTTGGTGGAGACAGGTGATTTGGGGACCCTACTCTTCCGCCATCTTGCCCCTCCCCCCTGTTTTGTTTTGTTTTTTAAGAAAATTATGTTTGAACAGCTGTTTGGGGTGACGAAATATAAATGTCTTACAAAATTTAGAATAAAATATCTTGGGGTACCTGGGTGGCTGTCAGTTAAGCATCTGCTTTTGGCTCAGGTCACGAGCTTGGAGTCCTGGGATCAAGACCTGCATCAGGCTTCCTTCCGCCCCTCCTCTCCACTCATACTCTTTCTGTCTCAAATAAATAAATAAAATATTTTTAAAATTTTGATAGTTCAAATAGATGGTTAAAAGTGGAATTCTTAAAATCACTCAAGGAAAGCATGTAGAATAAAAAAAAAAAACATGTTTCAGGATTGGAGGATCTAAGAAATGAAGGGTTAGCAAGCATATGATCACTTTTAAACTTAATACATAAATTTTTTATTCTACATTTTGACTATTCCTCAGACAAACATCCTGGATCCTTTGTTATCTACAAGAAAACATATTGCTAAATTTAAATTTTAAAAAATAGGGCAGATTTCTTTTTATTTTAGGAATGGGTTTGACTCTAAGATACTGACATTTCCTTTTAGCATCAAATAATCCTCATTTCAAAAATTTTCATATACACATTCACACTTTCTTCAGTAAAGCTCTGCAGAAAGGCAGAGTAATGCTCACAGTGCTCACCATCAACTGGTAGGTTATCTGTTAGACTTTGAAGCTCCTTTCCTGTGATTTCTAAAACAGTATTGACTTTACTTCCGTCAACCCTTCCACCTTAGGAAATAGAAACAGTGAGAAATTTAAAATATGAAAGCACATTAAATACTAGAAATATTGGAGTGCCTGAGTGGCTCAGCTGGTTAAGTGTCTGACTCTGGATTTTGGCTCAGGTCATGATCTTAGGGTTGTGAGACTGAGTCCTGTGTTGGGCTCTGTGCTGGGGATGAAGCCTGCTTAAGATTCTCTCATTTTCCCTCTGCCTCCTTTCCCCCATGTGCTCTCTCACTCTAAAAATAAATAAAAACTTAAAAAATAAGTACCAGAAATATATCAGTGCTCTGTTACTATTGAATTAAAAATGTTTTACTGTTAAAATGAAAAAATGAGGAATAAGGAAAAATCTATTTTTCAGTACTATTAATATTGCTTTGAAACATGAGTACCAAACTTTAACATGTGTTAAAGAACCTTAAGTTTTGTTTAGATGAAATGATGGACAAGAAATAATTTATGAAAGGGTTTTGCAACTGAAGATAAGGACAATTAATTGAATTTATAGTAGAGAAGGATTTTTTTAAAAAGTCTCTGTTGTCAGAAAACTTGTACTGGTTTCCATCCCTCTATCTCTCTGCTTCTCTCTCTGCGTCTCTCATGAGTAAATTAAAAAATATTTTTAAAAACCTGCTTATGTCTTGACAGTATGTATGTACGGAGTTGTGACATAAAATGTAGCTCGCAGCCCAAGAACAGTATAATCAGAGGAGAAGTGCCCCTCTGGAAAGGAACCATCTTCTGACACTCAGTAGCAGTATGCCCATGGGGCAATTTACCTTCCCTTTCTTCTCCATTTCCTTATTATAAAAGGAAGAGACAAACTATTACCTAAGGCCTCTCCCAGTTAACAGTCTATGGAGTCTGGACAAAGGGAATGGAGAGTGGTGGATCAAAAACTAGGAGGAGGAGGGAAGTTTTCCTGCCGCTTTACAGGAAGGAGTCCTATTTTTCTGCCTTCCATCAGCCTTGAATACTAGCCCTCTTAGCCCAAGACTCTGTAGCCAGGCCTGATGGTCAGTACCAGCAGGAACAGGTGCACCCAACCCCTCTCCACCCTTTTTCTTTAAAGGAGTAGTGACAGTAGATGCTCTGTGTCAGTTCCATTCTAACTCAGATTTGTCTGGGAAGCTAATTTTGCTGGATCCAGGCAAAGCATTAGACCAAATCAATATTCTTTCTGCCTTTGGTAGTTTCCTGGGTGTAAAACAGGGGAGTGAAATAGGAGTTCTAAAATCTAGTTCTGAAATTCTGTTTTAATAATTGCCAATTTACCTTGAGCCTCCTTCTTCATCTTCCACTGGTGCTGCTCTATGAGAATATCTGTTTTGGAAGAAAACATATCACAGGTACCCATCTCAATGACCATGCCTCCAAATCTGTATTCATTCCTTTGTATTTTAAGTCTTATTCAGCCTTTTTTGAGGGCAGGAATTCTATTTTTTAGTAGTCCTTTGACTCTTCCATAGTCCCAACTTGGGAACTTGTGTGCAGCTGGCAATACATTTTATTGACTGTTTTAGATGACATCCAACAGGTAATTCCTATTAAAAATTCTTAGAAGTGGGATACCTGGGTGGCGCAGCGGTTTAGTGCCTGCCTTTGGCCCCCGGAGCGATCCTGGAGACCCGGGATCGAATCCCACTTTGGGCTCCCCGTGCATGGAGCTTGCTTCTTCCTGTGCCTCTCTCTCTGTGTGTGTGTGACTATCATAAATAAATAAAAATTGAAAAAAATTCTTAGAAGTAAGAAAAGAAAAGTATCTACCAGAAACCTAAATAGCAACATTGTTTTAAAGTCTAGGACAAGAGTAGAATGCCTATTATTCCTGTTACTATTCATCATGCTGAAGAGGTCCTAATCAATGCAATAGGAAAAAACTTCTTTTAAAGATTCCAGGCATCTCAATGCAATAGGAAAAATTAAGTATTGGAAAGGAAGAAACAGAACATATTTGCATATGAAATTATGGACAACCTAAAAGGCCCAAGAGAATCAACTTAAATTTACTGGAAGTGGGATATCTGGGTTGCTCAGCAGTTGAGCACCTGCCTCTGGCTCAGGGCATGATCCCAGGGTCCTGGGATCGAGTCCCACATCAGGGTCCCTAAATGGACCCTACTTCTCCCTCTCCCTGTGTCTCTTCTTCTCTCTCTGTGTCTCTCATGAATAAATGAAATCTTTAAAAAAATAAAAAATAAAAAAAAATAAAAATAAAAAATAAATTTTACTGGAAGTGATATGAGAATTCAGTAAGATGGCTAGATACAAAATCAAGAGCTCAACATACAAAATGCAGTAGCTTTCTTATGTTCCACAAATAACTAATTAACAAATGGAAGAATGGTTCCATTTATAATATCAATAAAAGGAAGGACACCTGGGTGGCTCAATGGTTTAGCGCCTGCCTTCAGCCCAGGGTGTGATCCTGGATCCCGGGATCGACTCCCACATCGGGCTCCCTGCATGGAGCCTGCTTCTCCCTCTGCCTGTGTCTCTGCCTCTCTCTCTGTGTGTCTCATGAATAAATAAATAAAATCCTTTAAAAAAGATTAAAAATATCAATAAAAGACATAAAGTACCTAGGAATAAATTTACAGCAAAGAATGGGGAAGACCTTTGAGATGAAAACATTAAAAGTCTTCTGAAGGACATTAAGAAATGAATATATGATACCGTGTTCCTAGAATATTGCAAAGATGTCAATTCTCCTCAAACTCAATGCAATTCTATTCAAATCCCAAGATAGTTTTTCTTTTTTTTTAAATAAAAACTGTCCAGCTGACATATGGTAAAGGGATATGCAAGTCTAGCTATGAAATGTATGAAAAAGGAGGTCAAAGAGCAGGAGCTTAACTCTACCAGACATCAAAAGAGGTTATTATAAAGCAATTGGAATTAAGTATATAGAATGATATGGGAAAGGAAACTGGACTGATAAGAGTCCAGATAAGAAAAGTATTTTAGAGACGCCTCAGCGGCTGAGTGGTAGAGCATCTGCCTTTGACTCACAGGGTGAACCCGGGTCTGGGGATCAAGTCCCACATTGCGCTCCCTGAGACGAGCATGCTT
The DNA here is from genome assembly GCF_003254725.2 of Canis lupus dingo. Lineage (NCBI taxonomy): Eukaryota > Metazoa > Chordata > Mammalia > Carnivora > Canidae > Canis > Canis lupus. The sequence goes on from NC_064251.1 coordinate 16,204,926, forward strand.
TTCTCTCTGCCTATGTCTCTGTCTCTGTGTGTGTGAGTCTCATGAATAAATGAAATCTTACAAAAGAAAAAAAGAATAGTATTTTAGATCTGTTAAGAAAGAATGAGCAATTCAATAAAAGATTTTAAAGTAACTGGTTCTTTCTGTAGGGGGAAAATGTTAGATCCCCTACCTCAACCATACCTAAAAACAAAGCAGATTCTATACAGGTTAAAAAATATAAATTACAACAAATATAAGTAGAAGAAGATAGTATAAAGGCAACAAATGCCTCACTAACAAGACCCACATCCCATAGGCCACAAGGAAAGAACTCGCAGATATGGTGACAGACTCAAAACACCTCCTATTTTTTGTAGTCTCGCCCCCTTCATCCTTGGATTGTTGGTCATCTTCTGGTGATTGTAGTTGGGTTCCTGGAGAGGGAACTGCAGAATCCATGATCCCGGAAACTCTGTGGTCAGATCCCCAAGGTGGGCACAACTTTGGCTTTGAGTCCTGAGAATTCCAGTCCCACTTTCCCCAGGTTCCCCTTCTTGGGGCTGGCCTAGTGAGGATCTCAAGCTACCAGTAAGCCCCCTCTCCTCCCAACCCCTACCACTCACCTCCAGCACATTCTTCCTGCTAGATTTCTCTTTGGGGGCCCAGGAGAGAGAGGGCCCCCTCAACTCCACTGTGTACTCAGGGGTAGAGAGCTTGGGAGGCTGCCTCTGTGGGAGAATCATTGGGGGAAGCAGAGTTACTGGGAGCCCACAGTTCAGACAGGCCTGCCACAGCCCCTGCCTCCAATCCACCAGGCTCCCTTGGCTCAAGGGCCAGAATGGGGAAGGGGCACCCAAGGGTTCCTGGAACCCAGCGGTCCTGGGCTCGCAGGTCCTTTGCTGCCTGCCCACCCAGGAGAGGAAAAGGGAAAGGCACAGCCCTTGTCCCGGGGAGCAGGGGCCCCAGTCCCCAGTCCGCCTGCCTCCCAGGCTGGAGTGGCCACCCTCAAGGACCGCTCCCCATGCCCAGGGTGGCTGGAAGCGCTTGTCATGGGCTGAATCCACTGTCATCACCCCCTGCCAAGGCCCGGCTCCCTTGTCACTCATGATCCACTATTGCAGACCTAGCCTCTGACAAGCCAGATCAAGTAAAGAGCTGCACGAGTCAGGAGCAGATGGGGCTGGAGGTGGAGGGCAGGCAGTGTCCCTACCCTGGGAGCCTGGGCCTTACCAGGCCGCCTGCAGCTGAGGCCTTCGAGTCCTTGAAGAATGTCAGGACGCCACCCTCCAGCACCGTCCAGGAGGCACTCCAGTGCTTCTTCCTAGGTGGAGGTAGGGAAGTGGGGGGGTGGGGGGCTGGGCTTGCATTTGGCCCTGAGCTGAGGCCCCCTTCCACCCCCAGGAGCAGGGCACAGAGCTTAAGAACACAGCTCAACTTGGGCCATCCAACGGTGAGGGCTGGACTCCCAATTCTAACACTTGGTAGCCAAGGGACCCTGGGCAAGTTACTATCTCTAGGTGCCTCAGTGTCCTCATGCGACTTCTTAGCAAGCTGCTATAAGGATTAACAAGAGCCGGGAGGGGCTCGGTAAATGTCATCGTTAAGGCCCACTCTGCCGTGGTCTGGGTGCAGCCGCCTCTTACCGGAGCCGCTTCCCCTTGTCCACCGTCTTGGTGCGATGAAGCACACCGGCCTTGTCCAGAGTCTTGATCTTAGAAAGCCAAGGGGAAAGAGGAGGCAGTTAAGGGGCTGGGCCACAAGGGGGCAGAGGCTAGTCTCCTCCACAGCCAGCAACTCCTTACAGGCTGGGCCTGAGTCACCACTGAACCCTCCTTGCCGCTGGTGCAGGTGGGGTGCCAGTTCTCAGCCCAGGAGGAGAGATTTTCTCCCAGTTCCCAACCTCACGCATCCCTGGGGGGTGGGGGATGACCCAGACCCAGGCCCAGGCTAGTCGCTGGGGCCTGTGGGGGAGACATGCCCAAGTCTGTCCCGGCCCCCACAGCCTTCAGGAAGCCCCTGTGTCTTCTGTGGGGGTCCTGCCAAGGCCTACGAGCTCCTTCCCTTCCCTTCTCCTCAGGGGGGCTGGCCTGGGCTGGGGTCTCACTGTCCTGGTTGGATCTGCAGATGCTTCGAGGGGCAGGGACAGGAACCTGAGGAGAGAGAGACGTCATCTATAATCCCCTCCTCTCTCCCCAAGGCTCTCCCTATCCCAGCTGGTTACCTGGGGCAGCTCCCACTGAACTGAGGTGTCTTCTGGGTTGTAGAAGTAGGGCTTCCCATGTTGGTCCTTCAACCGCACCCACTGTGGGAAGAAGGATGGTCAGGGCTCTCAGCCCACCTCATGGGAGGCAGGCAAAGTTTCCCCCTGTACCAGAGCCCAATTCAGCCCCAAGGAGTTTGGAGGGTCAGGTGCAGGCTACCGGCCCAGGAGCTGCGGTTTATGGTGTTAAGGGGAACTACTGGAACTACTAGTGAGGACGAGGTGGAGGAGTGACCGGGGGGCTGTCCGGGCACATCTGCCCGCTGCCCATACCTGCTCTTGGGTGTAGTGGTTGGTGTAGAGTGTCTGGCCCTCGGGGCTCACATGGCAAGACCAGCCCGGGGGCGCGGCCAACGGAGAGGTGGGCCGAGGCTCACTCAAAGAGCCCACGGGGGAGTAGTCCTCCTCGGGGTAACTGGTCAGCGACTCGGGGTAGTCCGTTTCAGGGGTAGGGGGCTGCAAGGAGCAGGAGAGACAGAGTCAGACGCTCTCCGAGCCAGTAGGGACCCTGGGCCCTGCCCTTTCATACCAGGCCACGCCCCTCTATAGCAGTCCAGGGGACTGCGGGGTGCAGGAGGCGGGGCCTGAGGCCTGAGTCACCCGCACCCCCCGCACCCCTCCCCCCCCCCCCCCCCGCCCCGCGCCTCACCCTCATTCCCGGGGGGCGGGGGCAGGAGGCGGGGTCTGAGGCCTCAGTCACCCCGCCCCCCCTCCAACCCCCCCCCCCCCGGCCCGGCCCCGCCCCTCTCCCTCATTCCCGGGGGGCGGGGGCAGGAGGCGGGGTCCGAGGCCTCAGTCACCCCGCCCCCCCGGCCAGGCCCCGCCCCTCACCCTCATTCCCGGGGAGGGGCAGGAGGCGGGGTCCGAGGCCTCAGTCACCCCGCCCCCCCTCCAACCCCCCCCCCCCGGCCCGGCCCCGCCCCTCTCCCTCATTCCCGGGGAGGGGCAGGAGGCGGGGTCCGAGGCCTCAGTCACCCCGCCCCCCCTCCAACCCTTCCCCGGCCCCGCCCCTCTCCCTTATTCCCGGGGGCGGGGGCAGGAGGCGGGGTCCGAGGCCTCAGTCACCCCGCCCCCCCCCGGCCAGGCCCCGCCCCTCACCCTCATTCCCGGGGCGGGGCAGGAGGCGGGGCCTGAAGCCTCAGTCACTCCGCCCACCCGGGCCAGGCCCCGCCCCCTCACCCTGCGGTCCCCGGGGTCCAGTGGGCTCAGGCCTGGCTGCATGTCCTCCAGCGCGTCCTCGGGCTCGTCCTCGGGCTCGTCCTCGGGCTCGTCCTCCGGCTCGTCCTCCCAGACGGCCTCGCCCGTCAGCGGGTTGTAGAAGAACACCCTGCGGCTCTCCTCATCCCAATACTGGCCCCAGTCTGTCTCGAGGCTCTCGCGGCTGCCCACCGAGGCCGGAGAGGTGGCTGGGCTGGCGGCGCCCTCAGAGGCCTCGAAGGGCGACTCCCAGGTGGTCACGCCCGTGTCTGGGTTGTAGTAGTAGCGGCGCCCGCTGCCCGCGTCCCTGTGCGTCTCCCATGCGGGGGGGCGGGGGACCGAGGCGGTGCCGGGTGACGTGGGCAGGGGCTGCCTCTCGACGTTCTCGTACACGGGCTCCGGGGGGTCGTCCACCTGTGGGAGCAGGAAGGAGGCGTGACCGTCAGGGCAGCTCCGGGGTCACCCAGTCCCGACCCAGCCACTTCCCACCTGGGCGACCTTGGGCAAGTTGGAGTACCCCCTGCTTCAGTCCCGCCGCTGCACAATGTCTGCCCTGCCCGCTCCGGAAATTGTAGTGAAGAGAGAATGAGGAAATATTCGTGAAGGGGCATTATCAAATATGAAATGTCCCAGATGCGTAGGGCACTTACATTATTTATTAGCAATAATAAAATATCGATATCTTGAGTTCTCCCAGCTGCGCACTCACTGTGCACTCCAGGGGGCCAATCAGAGGTTGGGCAGGAATAGAGAAATGGCCTGGGCCCCATTCCTTTTCCTCCCCATTCAGGTCACAGAGGGGCAGGGCCCTGCTGCACTCTACAGCCCCCACCCCTCCTTCCTTCCTGTCCCTGAAATCTCTGGGACTGGAATCCGTACCACCTCTGATCTGGGACTGAAACTTCCTGAATGTGGTTTTTGCAGACCTCAGGATCAACTGCAGAGAAGGGAGAGAGGCAAGCCAGATGGGAGGAAGGAAGGAGGAGCTAGGAAAGAGGAGCCCCTCGTGCCCTCCAAAGGAAAGCGAGGTGGGCTGGAGGGTCCGGCCACACACAACATACCTCTGGTCATGCTCAACACCCCACTGCTCCTTGCGGCCTGCGGGGCAAAGTCTACGCCTTTAACAGGGCACCGGAGGGGCCTGTCGCCTCTCTGTCTACTTTATTTCCTGCCATTCCTGGCCCCCTGCCTTGAACTTTATGCTCTAGTAGCCTGGGGCTGCTGGAGGCTCCACCCTCCCTGCTGTATATCTTTTATGGGCCTGGATCTTTCAGAGTGCCTAGGCCCATCCCCACCCCTTTTTTCACCTGGCCCACTCCAATTCCTTCTTCAGGACTCAGCTCAGGTGTCAGGGTCAAGACCTTTCCTGAGATTCCTCTGGCGTGCCCACCATCGCCTAGCACCCTCAGCTGGCCAGAGGGATAGATAAGGACACTCTTAAACCCCAGGCAGCAGAAGAGCACCAGAAGATTAAGACTGTTTCTAGGATGATCTAATGCTACGGGGGAAATGCAGACTTCGACATGGGGAGCAAGTATATAGTTTCAAATCTGTGTTTTTAGAAACCCTCCAAAATGCTAACAGAGATAGTTATCTCCTCTGGGCAGTATAGTTATGGGGATGGGGTATTTATTTATTTATTTATTCTTTAAACTTTTCTCAAAATTTTGTACAATCACCCTCCCCCCCCGCCCCACCTTTTTAAATCACAGAACTGCCTGTGATGCCTTCACTAAGCTGTAAACTTCCCAAGAGGGGAAGCCGGTCATGTCAAGGTGGCATCTCCCTGGGCCTTAGGAAGGCGCCTAAAAACACACTCGTTTGTCCCACAAAGATTCACCTGTCCGGTGCACGCACTGTTCTAGGCACTGGGGAACGCAAGCAGTGAACAAAGGGACCCACATCCCTACTGGGCAGCCTGTGTAAATGGTCAGGGAGCAGGGAGGGAGATGAGCAGGGTGAGAAGTGAAATGCACAGCACAGCACGTTGTCCGTGGTAGTTACTGCTAGCAGGAGACAAAGTGTCAGAAAAGCAGTGGTAGAGTTTTAGATCATCAGGGGCAGGTCCCAGGCATGGAGGGAACAGGAGGAGCTGGATACACCAGATCCTCACTCCTCTCCCTCACCCTGCAAGCGCTTGTGTGGCTGAGACAGAACCCCCCACCCCACTTCTCCTTTCTCTCTGTCCACCGCAGCCATCCCATATTCCACCCACACCGGCCCATGGACCCTCCCGCAAACACAAAGCCACCTCCTATCTCTGCACCTTTGCTCCAGTGGGTCCTTCAGCCTGGAACTCTCTGCTCTCATACCTGCCTACCCAGATCCTGCTCCTCTGCTGGTGCTCTGCTCCAAGCCTCCGGGAGAGGCCTTCTCCCTCAGGAGAGACGTCTGGTGCACGGACATGCTGTTCATCCCTCTGTTCGGGCCCGGCAGCATTCCGCCTTGGGTTGTCCACTCATCTGCCTACCTCCTCTGACCCCAAAGGCGGGGTTTTGTTTTTGAGCAGGGGACCCAGGATGATGTACTTGACCCCAGTTGCCCTCTAGCTGCTGGCCCAATGCCCTGAAGCACACATCCAATCCACCAAAAGTACTTATTGCTTGAGTACAAAAGCCAATTCCAAGCCACATTTCAGCAGCAAACAACAAACAAACACACCTGACACCACAGGAGACTCAAGTTAGCTTTGGACAAGGACTTCCTGGGAGTGGGGGTTCAGCACAGGAGTCTCTTTGGGAGACCAGGATGGAGGCAGTGGACAGAGGAAGGTGGGTGACCAGACACATCTCCCACCTGCCCCAGCTGGACCTGCTGAGGCAGGCACCTTCCCCTCCTTGGGACAGGGGCTGGGAGGTCATGTGGGGCATAGATGAGCTGAGGAAGGAGCCAGGCTCTATGGAGCGGGGATTTCCACCTGCAGGCTGCTAGTTTTGGCTGTGAGTCCATGGGGAGTCCCAGGCTGGCCAGGGTGATGGGGATCTCACACGAAGTGCCCTAGTGGGTACAGAGGTGAGACCTAGGAGCTGGATGTTTAGGCTCTCAGCATGAGGGGGCTGTCAGAGGAAGAGAAGATGCAGAATCGCACTGTGGGGCTCCAGGCTGCAGACCAGAGGCCAAATGGGGGCAGGGCAGGGCCCCTGGGAGGGGCTGCCCCAGAGACACAGGCTGCTTCAGGAGGTAGGAAGGGGCTTTCACTGGACGTGAGCAGGCAAAGTCCAACCCCCTGTCAGTGATGCTACAGCCCTGTGGTGGGAGCTGGACCACACGCAGCGGCCCTGAGGCCCCTTCAAACTCTAGAACTTTCTCCCTGTAGAGCCCTCCAGTGCTAGGATAAAGCCAGGATCAGACTGGAAGCCAGGCAGGGCCAGTCCCCCTGTGCCCTCTGGCCTTCAAGGGGAAGCTCGTGCAGGTTAGAGCAGGGTCTGCCACCCTGCCCACGACTCCTGGAGGTCCAGGCAACACCCAGTGACAGCCCATCAGTGGGGCCCTGACTAGGCACCAACAGCTCTCGGGGCCCAGATCCCAATCACAACAGAGACACGGGGGACAACAGTAGGAAAGGGGAAGTGGTCTCCTACCTCAGCGGCAAGAGGGGCTCTGGCTCTCACCACGCCCAGCTGCCCAGCCCCGCAGCCCTCCCCTTGCCCACAAGCAGGTGGCAGGCCTGCCTCTGTCCCTGCGCTGATCACCATCTCTCAGGGTCCCCCTGCAGCCCCTCCCAGGCAGGTGAAGGCCTTGGCAAAGGGAAGAGGAAAGCAGGGAGGAGTCCCCAAAGTCTGAGAGATGTCTGCTCCGAAGCTCCGCTCAGCCAGCCCCTGAGAGGGCCAGAGAACAGAGGCCCACTAGTGGCACCTTGATCCAGAGCCCTCGGCCGTCCCCACCAGAGGCTGAGCTTGCCCCCAAATGCCACGGCCCCCTACCTGTCCCCGCAGGGCCTGACTCCGCCTCCTGGTCAGCCTGGCAATCATGTCCACCATCCTGTCCCCTCAGAGCTGCTGGGACGAAGCCCTGGGCAGGCTTTAGGGGTGGAGCCAAGGGGCACAACCCCAGGGCTGGCACAAGGCAACAAGGAAACAAGAAGTGGCTTTGAGATGGCGGGAGGCTGAGCCTCCAGCCCATTTCCTGTCAGGGCTGCGGAAGTGCTGCCTGAGACAGAGGGCTGCCTGCTGTGGGGGGAGGGGGGTGGGGTGAAGTGGGGGGGGGGTCTTAGGTCGGGGGTGTTTCTATGTGTCCAGGGAAGCGCCGGCCTTCCTACTCCATACTCTGATCACCGGCAAGGTCTGAATCCCAGGGCAGATACAGCCAGGGAGCAGGATGGCGCCAAACCGAGGTTGGGGAGGGGAGGCCAGACAGCTGGGAGAGGGCAGAGGGGGCAGTTGGGTGCTGGGGCCCCAGGCTGGCGTAGACAGGACATGGAGTGGCCCTCAACTCCCCCCAGTGCCCAGGGCGATGGGGAAGAGGAAGCTTGTGTGTGGGGTGCCGGGGCGGGGGGGGGCAACGTGGTCAAAGAGGAAGGGGTCTGGGCAGCTGTGGCATCAGATGGAGTCAGTGTCTGGAGTTCTGCAGCCTCACAGAGGACAGGAGGGATTCTGACCACACCACAGTCCACTCGCCTGACTGCCTGAGCCTGTCCCCCTCCCGGTTCGCTCTCCAAGATGCACGCATGCACCCTCGCCTGGGTGTCTAATACGTGCACAGTATGCCTGCGTCCCCACTCTCTAAGGACCCGGAGAAGGGGACAGGGACTAGCCTCTCCACAACCCCACAACCAAGAGCTTCCCCTGGGCCTGTTCTCTCTCCTGTTTCAGGCTCTGACCCCACCTTCCACCGGGATCCCAGACCCATTGTCTCCTGCTCTTCCATTCAGTAACCCTCCTGTCCCCAGCCCTGGTCTTACTTCCTCCCCTGCCCATGCCCCCCCAGACCACTCCTTCCCTGCACCCACTGTGGGCCCAGGACAGGGACACCCAAGGAGAGCCAGGCGTGGTGTAGATTTGGAGTGTGGGCCCTTTGGGCAGACCGCATCCAGAACAAGCCAGGGATTCATGCCCTACTCTGCCCTCCAAGCTCCTGTATTGCTCCCCTCCCATCCCAGGTGGGACTCAGAAGCCTGGAACACTGAGGGCAGAGAGGCCTGGGGTCCTCCCACTTGTCACACACATGACACATCCACTGCCCCCGCCCTGGGGGACATGGGCCACATGCAAAATAGGTCACCAGGAGAGATGGAGCCAGGCCCAGAAGATGGGAAAGGCCGGAAACTCTGAGCTGGCAGCAGGCAGGAGCTGGGGAAGGAGAGAGAGGACATGGGTGTGGGGACCTGAGCCCTTAGCACTGCCCCCGCTGGAGAACTAGGGAGCAGGTCTTCCTGTGGCAGGAACCAAGAGTGACAGTACAGGAGACTGGGACCCAACCGAAAAGGCAGCCCCAGTGCTGTTCCTCCTCTGTAGAAGCTGGGCCCCCCAGGCCTGGGTCTTCCCAGGGGGCTCTGGCCCCCCACCACAGGGGCTGAGCCAAACCACACAGCTCTGGCCTGCTCTTCTTGGTCAAGGAGCTTGGTTTCCTCAGGCTTCCAGTCTAGGCTTCCCCTCAGCAAGAGGAGGGTGTGACCACAGCAGCTCCCCAGTGGTGTCCTCCTCCCTCAACCGCATCTTCACACCTGGCCTGCCCTCTAGAGGCACACGGTGGAGGAGGGGACAGACAAGCCGGCTGCTCTGTCCTCACCCCTTCTCTCCCCAAAACCCTCACAGGAGGCTTGTGGCAACCAGAAAAATCCTATCAGCTCTCTGAAGCCAGAGGCAAAAGAAATGCCTGCAAACCAGTGGACTGGAGCCCAGAGACTGGCTCAGGGGGGCTGCCGCGGGTCGGGACCCTCCTTTGCTGACTTCAGTGCCTCCAGAGCTGAGCGGAGGGAGAGTGGAGGATGGGTTGTGATCTTTGCCTCAGGGAGCCTTGCAGGGTGCCCAGAGCTGGCGGTCCTTCCTTCCCTGAGCACGCCATCTCCAGGACGGAGTCCGGGCCTCACTGTACCCCACCCCCAGCCCTGAGCCACAAGTCCACTGATGTGCAGTGGGGGAACTGGGGGGTCCCCCTCAGAACGGAGGGAACCACGCCTGGAGCTGTCCCCAGAGTCTGGTGTAACAGGTTTGGGCCGGGGCTCAGACCCCTCGTTTTGTACTAAAGCCCAGGTGAGGCTCAGTGTAACCTTACTGCTCGGCCTGTAGCCTGCGACGAACACAGTAGCCCGAGGTCAGGTTCCTCTGTGGGGTTTAGAGCAGAGGCATCATCATTGATTAAAGGGGGCGGGGAGAATGACGCAGGATTCAGAGAAATGGCTTCTTGTGTCGCTGGTGCCCTAGCTTCTCCCCGGGCAGCCCCTTGAATCTCTGCGCCTCTGTTTCTTTATCCATAGAATGGTGCTGTCATTCTCTCCCCGCTCCCAGGGCTGGCTTCTGTGGAGGCGTCAAGCCGCCCCCGGGATCCTACACCCTACACTCTACACTCAGGGACGTGGGAAAGAAAGCGGGGTGACACTTCCGTTTTTTGGTTCTGGGTTTCGATTGAGTGCCCTCGGCTCTGGACTCTGCCCTCAGCCTCTTGGTGACCTCATGGGACTGTGTGCTTGGCCTGCTCCTCAGGGTAGGTGGGGTAGGGGTGGAGCCCCTTTGCCACTCACATGCTCTGTGCTCTGGATAAGGCTGGCTGACGCCCAGGAGGAATCAGAAACCGTCTGTCAAGGAAACTGCTGGCTGGCAAAGGCTGTCATCGTGAGGCCAACCGAGGGGGAGAGAGATGTGACAGGGGCCTGTCCCTCCAAATGTGTCTGCACCTGTAACCCACCGCACCTCCTCACTTCCCCACTGGAGGACCAGGTTTCCCCAGTCCAAGAGGGCCTCCCGAATATGGGCCCCTGAGGATCCCACTGCCTCTTGCTCAGAAGCTGCCTCTCCACAAACCTCTCACTAACCCTCCCACTTGATGGCTGCAGGCCCTTTGGCGTGGCAACAAATTCCAGGTCTCTCCATCTTAAAAAGAAAATGTGTGCTCCTGGACCCAGCTCATCCTGCCTCCTTTCCGGAGCCCACCTGTTGAAGGTGTGTGTGTGTGGTCTGCCGTCCTGCTTCTGACGTCCAGCCCACTGCCCGGGGGTCCTACAACTCCTTTGATGACAGCAGTGGTCCTTGGAGGGTCTGACTCTCCTCAGGACTTAGTCCTTACAGGCCTCTCCCTCCTCACCCTCTGGGTGCCTCCTGGGCTGTGAGCCATGCTCCTCTTCCTCCGCTTAACTCCCTTGATACTGGGTCTCCCATTTGCTTCTCACTCTCCTGTCCCGGGAAGCCCAGCCGGATCTGTTAGCTTAACTACCTGCAAGACCATCTCCAGGAGCAAAACCTGAGTGGAGTCCTGGGGGTCCTTGGTACACCCTACAAGCTGCATATCCCAGAAACCAAGTTCACCTTCCTCACCTCCTCCTTCCCATCTTGGCATCATCTTGTTTTTGTTTTTTCTTTTTTTTTTTTAAGATTTTATTTATTCACGAGAGACACAGAGAGAGGCAGAGACACAGACAGAGGGAGAAGCAGGCTCCCTGCAGGGAGCCCAATGTGGGACTTGATCCCAGGACCCTGGGATCATGACCCAAGCAAAAGGCAGCCGCTCAACCACTGAACCATCCAGGTGCCCCATCTTGGTTGTTCAAGCAGAGACCTAGAGTCCCGAGGCTGGGACCAGCCTAAGCCTTTCGGACCTATCAGTCCCCAGGTAACACAGGGGCTAGGGGAACATGGCAACCCCACCACAAGGAAGCAGAAATTCAATCTAGAATAGATGTCCTATGGGGCTACCACTCTGGTCCCTGTCCAGGCAGGAGAAGAGGGAGGGAACCAGCAAGAGAGATTTAAGAGACAAATGAGATGCATGGTCCTTGAGCTGATTCTGGTTCAAGCAATAAGTGACTATGAGAGATTTGTTTAGGACAATGAGGGACATTTGACTATGGCCTGGATCTTAGCTGATATGAAGGAAACTAATATTAATTTTGTTAGATATAATAATGGGTATAGTATTGTGGTTATCGAAAAAAACATTTTTAAGAGATACAGGCTGGGGCACCTCAAGAAGCTCAGCTGGTTAAGCGTTCTGCCTTTGGCCCAGGTCATGATCCTGGAATCCCCGGGGCGCATAGGGCTCCCTGCTCAGCAGGGAGCCTACTTCTCCTTCTGCCTCTTTCCCCTTGCTCATGTTCTCTCTCTCACTCACTCAACATCCTCTCAAATAATAAATAAATAAATAAATAAATAAATAAATAAAATCTTGTTAAAAAAAAGACATACAGGCTGAGTTTTTTAAGGGATGAGATAGGATAAATTCTGGAATTTATTATTTCTCAGCAAAAAGAAAAAGAGAGAGAACTAACTTGACAAGAATTGTTTAAATCTAAGTAATAGGTATAATTATATTAATTATAATATTCTTTTTACTTCTTTGCATGTTTGAAATCTTCATAATAGGACACCTGGGTGGTTCAGTGGTTGATGTACCCTGCCTTTGGCTCAGGTCATGATCCTGGGGTCCTGGGATCGAGTCCCCCAC